>NC_134783.1:49044032-49046532 GCF_046742065.1 Oratosquilla oratoria | reverse complement strand
AGTAGGTACATAGTTAACCAGATGAATATGTAAACGAATAAATAAATTAAAAGAGATAAATAAAGATAAATAAATAAATGAATAGATAAAGAATAGAGCTGTGAATATGAAGATTAATTCATGATTTTATTCATAATACTTAAGACAAAACTTTCACATAAAATGTTTAGCATGATACTTATAAATACACAAACATATACATGAATACATGGCAATACATACACGTATACATACATACATAAATTCAAAGAAACACATCTATATATGTATACATGCGGGATACATACATACATACACAATACATACATATGTATAATACATACACATATGCACACATGATGTATACATGCGTATGAAAAATAGATCCATAATACATACATACACATGTATGATACATACATGCACACATGATGTATACATCCGTATGTATGATACATGCATAATACATATATACACATGTATGATGCACACATGCACACATGATGTATACATGCGTATGTATGAAACATGACGTATGCATGTGTACACGATATGCAGCATGCACACGTGTGAGAATCAACACAGCATTGCCAATTTATACAGATGATGTCAACACAACATAAACAATTAGCAATAATCACGTGTCGGTTTTGTAATATCAGCTGATCTCAATGACGCAATGCACTGGCGGTTACGCCCACCTGCCATTGTTCCGTGAATGCACCTGAGGCTGTTGAACTCTCCTCCTCCTCCTCCTCCTCCCCCTCCTCCTCATCCTCGCCCATCTCCGCTCTTCACACCTCTGTACAGTGAAGGACAGAAATAATGAAATTCACGCTTAAATTAGGTATATCTATATTTCTACTTCTTAAGTAGATAGATAGATAGGTAGGTAGAGAGGTGTAGATAAATAGATATAAAGATATATATATATAGATAGCAATTTGAAGTAGAAATGATTGTTAGAAATTAATTGAAAATAAGATTTATTTATGGTGAGTATTTTTTTTTTTTTTTTTTTTTTTTTTTTTTGAGTGAAAAAAGAAAATCTTTATTTTCTCTTACCTTATCTGCTCGGGAGTGTCTCTTATCTATAACTTTATCTCTAAACGCCAAACTATCGTATTCCATATCTTCTTCGTTTCTCCGCTTTCCCTCAAGGGCATAGAAAAAGGAAGTTTTCCCATTTTTTCCCTTAACTTGCTTACATTTGCATTGCATATGCTCGCTCAGGGGCCTCTAACTTTGTTCTTGAAGAGTTAGGATCACATTTCTTTTATTTTTTCTTATTATTTTTTTAACGAAAATAAACGACTCTAATTCTTTAAATATTCTTAGGTGCATTACATATGCTCACTTAGGGGCCTCATAATTACCCTCCAACTTTATTTTCAAGTGTTAGGACTACTTCGTCTGGTTTTTCTTTCTTTGTTTTCACTTATGATGAAAAAAAAGAGTATTTTCAATAATTTTGAGCTTATTTTAATTACTTCAGCTCGCTCAGGATCCTTCCTTATTTTCTCATATATATATATATATATATATTCAATAAGAACCCACTGTGTTGGATAAAAAGAAATGAAATAAATGATATCCATATATTTCGATCACGGACTGTGATCCTCTTCAGTGGAATACAGAGTAGTGGAGCAAAAGGCATGTCTTACATACAGTAAAAGAAGTAACATGGATAGGACTCAGGTAGCGTCTAATGCTTTGCGGAGTACGTCACCCGCCTTCACCAAAGATGGTAATAATTAATTTGTTGACTGCCCAGGATATCATTTATTTCATTTCTTCTTATCCAACACAGTGGGTTCTTGTTGAATTTTGCGAATGTGTTACATTACTTTGTAGTTATATATATATATATATATATATATATATATATATATATATATGTGTGTGTGTGTGTGTGTGTGTGTGTGTGTGTGTGTGTGCACAGTAGACCACTTGGAAAAAGAAACTAACGACACAAAGCGCTTTCGTATATTACATCTAGTGTACTGGATGTAATATACGTAAGCGCTCTGCTTCGTTAGTTTCTTTTTCAAAGTGGTCTACTTTGCATAAGTGAACACACGTACCCGTGTTTTTATTAGAACATATATACATATACTGTATATATATATTTATATATATATATATATATATATATATCTATAATACTGTTATATATATATATATATTATATATATGTATATTTGTATATTTCGGCAGCAGGTTTTCCTGTAGACAGGTTTCATTGAAGAAAATAGCAATTGATGCATTGATGATCTTCTTATGTAGAGTTTCAATACGTCTAACTATAGACTTGGCTTCAGGAGGTAAGTTTGCTATCGCAGGTCCAAAGGACATGATTCAAACTCAGAAGGGAGAAGAGTAGTGTTTTACTGAGCTTGACGTTTCGTACACTATGTACATTTTCAAAAGCAATGACAAAAGGTCAGAATACATAGTCTTATATAGTAAAGGAGAGGTTCTCTTTATGTTCAATATGATCCTCTCCTTTACTATATAA
>NC_134783.1:49021532-49039032 GCF_046742065.1 Oratosquilla oratoria | reverse complement strand
TTCCCCTCTCCACCTCCAACTCTCCCCTTCTCGCCCTCCCCCGTTCCCCCTTCTCTCTCCCTCTCCGTGAACTGACTACGAAATATTTATACAATCGATATTTCAGGGACCTTAGTGGCACCTCTACTGACCAGAGTTACGCAGTATTTATGATTTGGGGACAGATCGCCCGAAATGGATAAATTTCAACTCTCCTTCCATCATCCCTCTACCGCCTCGATGACTTCATGCAGTATTGTCCTCGTGAACAGAAGCGGTAATTTCTGCTTACAAATAATAATAATAATAATAATGATAAAATAAATAAATAAATGAATAAAATAAAATAAGATAAATAAATAAAATAAAATAAGAAATAAACAAATAAACAAATAAACCAATAAATAAAATAAAATAAAATAAAATAATCAAATAAATGAATAAAATATAAAAATATTAAAATGAATAATGATAACATAAGTAAATAAATAAATAAATAAATAGATGAATAAGTAATAAATAAAGAGATAAACAGATCAATGAATAAACAAATAAGTAAATGGATACTTAAATAAAGAAATTAATAAGTAAATAAATGAGTAAGTAAACAAATAGATAAATAAACATATAAATAAATAAATAATAGATAAATAATTAAACAAATAAACAAAATAAAAAGATAACAAAGTAACTAATTAATAAATAAAGAAAATAAACAAATAAGCAAGTAAACAAAATAAAAAGTAAAATTAATTAATTAATTAATAAACAAGCTAATAAACAAGCAAGCAAGTAAACAAAATAAAAAGTAAAATAATTTTTTAATTAATTAATAAACAATCTAATAAACAAATAACCATATAAAGAAATCGAGAGACCATCCGATGACCCCTTTACAACCGAAAGGGGTCATGGCTTTGTACTTGAAAAAGTTGTAATAAGCGAAACGTCGTAACAATAAAGGCTCCTTTCTCACATGTCCTTCCTTTGTAACCCTTTGTAAACCTTTATAAACCAAAAGTGTGCCATGGAAATGATAAAAAAGGTTAGGTTAAGTTAGGTTAGGTTAGGTTAGGTTAGGTTAGGTTAGGTTAGGTTAAGTTAGGTTAGGTTAAGTTAGGTTAGGAAGGTACGGAAAGGTTAGGGTAGGTTAGGTTAGATTAGGTTAGAAAGGTACAGAAAGGTTAGATTAGTTTAGGTTAGATTAGGTTAGGTTAGGCTAGGTTAGGTTAGGTTAGGTTTGGTTAGAAAGGGACGGAAAGGTTATGTTATGTTGTGTTGTGTTGTGTTGTGTTGTGTTGTGTTGTGTAGGACTTAATTGTGTTGTGTTGTGTTATGTTATGTTATGTTAAGAAGGTACGGAAAGGTTAGGTTAGATTAGGTTAGGTTAGGTTAGGTTAGGCAGGTACGTAAGGTGGTTAATCGAATTGGGTTATATTGTGACGAGATGGCAAAATGTCTTTAATTTGGTTTTCACAAAACGATATTATGGATCGTCTCCTCAGTGAAGGATTAAACTGAAACCTCGATAAAACTCGTCTTAATCCTTGTCTTTATCCTCTTCATTCTTCTCCTCATCCTCTTCCTCATTCTTCTTCTTCTCCTTTACCTCCTCCTCCTCTTCCTCATTCTTCTTCATCTCTTCCTTCTCCTCCTTCTTCTCATCCTCTTCCTCATTCTTCTTCTATTCTCCCTCCTCCTCTTTCTCCTCTTCCTCTTCCTCATTATTCTTCTTTTCCTTTCCCTCCCCCTCCTCCTCCTCCTCTTCCCCCTCCTCCTACTCGTCGTCTACTTCATTTCCTACTTCCTCTTCTATTCCTCTTCCTCCCCTTTTCCTCGTCCTCTTCCTCCTTCTTGTCTAATTAGTCATCCTTTTCCTTCTCCTCCTTTTTGTCCTTCTCTATGTCTTCCTCTTTGCTCTCCTCCTCCTCCTCCTCCTCCTCATTCTCCTTAGTTTTATCAAGTTCTTCCTCGTCCTCCCCATCCTCCTCCTCTTCCTCCTCTTCCTCCTCCACCTTCTCCTATCGCCTATTGATTTATCCTCCCATCCTCCTCAAACTCTCTCACTCTCTCGCTGCCACCCTACAACGCTTCCGACATCAGCCCTCCCACCACCCCCCACCCCTCCACCCCATTCTCCCCTTTTCCTTATCTCCCTCTTTCCTCCCCTACCGGGTCGCCTCCTCCTCCTCTTCCTCCTCCTCCTCCTCCCCTCTTCCTCCTCCCCTCCTCCTCCTCCTATATCTCCTTCTCCTACTCTTTATATTCCAGTTCCCCCTCTTCCCTCCTCCTCCTCTTCCTCCTCCTCCTTCTCTTCCTTCTTCTCTTCCTATTTATCTTAATGCTCATCCTCTTCCCCCTCTTCTTCCTCCTCCTCCTACTCTTTATCTTCCAGCTCCCCCTTTTCCTTCCTCGTCCTCCTTCTCCTCTTCCTCCTCCTCCTCCTCCTCCTCCTCCTCTTTCTCCTCCTCCTCCTATTTCTCCTCCTCCTCCTCCTCTTTCTCCTCCTCCTCTTTATCTTCCTATTTCTCCTCCTCCCTTCTCCTTCTTCTCCTCCTCTTCCTGTTTCTCCTCCTCTTTATCTTCCTATTTCTCTTTTTGAAAACCGTTTTCTTCCTCATACTCCTTGTCCTCCTCCTCTTCCTCCTCCATTTCATCTTTGTCCTCTTCATGCTCCTTAGCTTCCTCATTCTTTTCCTCCTACTTCTCTTCCTCCTCTTACTCTTTTCCTCTTTTCCCTCTTTATCATACTCATCCCCCTAACCCCCCTTCCAACTTTCCCTCTCCTCTCTTCCTCCCTTTTTCTTCCATAAATTTTACTTTTTCTTCTCCTCCTCTTCCTCCTCCTCCTCCTCCCTCATAACTACACCCTTAAAGGGTGACCTCTTTTCTTCTCTCTTCCCTTTCCTCCCCCAAAAAATCACCCTTTTTCCTCCCATCTCCCTTGTGTAGGCCTTATGGTCTCTTGCAGTCTCCTTCATCCCTATGTTCTTTTACACATCTTTTACCTTCCCCCCCTCTCCTTTCCCCTCTCATTCCCCTATTTTTTCCTCTTTCCCCCTTTTCTATTTCCCCTTCTTCCTTATTCTTTACCTTTTACCCCCTTCCTCCTCCTCCTATTCCCCTCGTTTTTTAGCTTTCTCCCTCTTTCCCCTCTCCTCGTTTTCCAAATTTTTCCTCCCACCTGTTCCCCCTAACCACGAGACCCTACTCCCCTCTTCCCTTCTTCCCCACCCTCCCTCTTCCCCTTCCTCGCTCTTTCCTTCCCCTCGTTTCCTTCTTCCCCTCTCTACTTTCCCCCTCTTTACCCTCTCCCCTTTCCCCTCTTTCCTATGCTATACTTCCTCTTCCTTCCTCTTCTTCCTGAATTTTTAATCAAACCTATTTTGTTGTTGTTGTCTTTTTCTGTTCTTCCTCTCTTTCTCTTACTCCCCGTTTCGCTCTCTCTCTCTCTCTCTCTCTCTCTCTCTCTCTCTCTCTCTCTCTCTCTCTCTCTCTCTCTCTCTCTCTCTCTCTCTCTCTCTCTCTCTCTCTCTCTCTCTCTCTCCTTTCCTTTCCTCTCCCATCTTCTCTCTTTCACTTCATTCTCCCACTCTCGCCAACTTCTTTCTTTTCTTTTCTTCCACCCTTCTCCCTCCTCTCTTCTCATTCCTCCTCTCTATTCCACCCTCCTTCTCTCTACCTCTGCTCCTCTGTCTCCCATCCTCCCTTCTCTCTACCTCTACTCTACCTCTCTTTCTCTCTCTACCCTATTCTGAGCACTCATCTTTAGACCCCCTCCTCTCTTCTCCTCTCTACCTCTCTTTTCCCCCTTCCATTCCATTCTGAGATCTCACCTTTAGTTCTCCCCTCTAATTCATCTCCCCTTTCTCTCATTCTCCCCACCTCCATTCTCCTCTCCCCTCGTTCCTCCCCTTCCTCCTCTATTTCCCTTCCCTTCTTCCTTCCTCTCCCCCTCTCCATTCCTTCTTGCTCCTTTTCTCTTTTTCCCTCCTCTCTCACTCTCCCTTCCTCCTTTCTCCCTCTCCCTTCTGCTATCCTTTCTCCCCCCCCTTCTCCCTTCCACAATACTCCCTTTCCCTTTCCCCCCTCCCCTTCTCCCTTTCCCCATCCTCCCTTTCTTCTCTACCATCTCCTCCCTCTCCCCCTTTCCCTTCCCCCATTCTCTCTTCCCTTCCTCTTCCACCCCGCTCCCCGTAACCCCCCCCGCTCCCCGTAACCCTCCCCCCCACCTTACCGGTACTCGAGGCAATCGTGAAGTGTCTGTCATGTGACTCAGGTGTAGATGGCTCGAGAAATTGCCCACGATGGTGGAGGGTGACCTAGGGGTGATGGAAGACGAGCAGGAGGAGGAGGAGTAGGAGGAGGAGGAGGAGGAGGAGGAGGAGGAGGAGGAGGAGGTGGAGGAAGAGGACTGGGAAGAGAAGGGGGAGGAGTAGGAGTAGGAGTAGGAGTAGGAGGAGTAGGAGTAGGAGTAGGAGGAGGAGGAGATGGAGGAGGTGCAAGAGGAGGACTAGAAAGAGAAGGGGGAGGAGGAGCAGAGAGGGGAGTAGGAGAAGCTAGATGAAGAAGAGTAGCTGAAGAAACTGGAGGAAGAATCTGGAAGAGCTGGAGAAGGATACTGGAGCAGGAAGAGGAGGAGGAAGAGTAGGAGGATGAGTAGAAGAAACTAGAGGAGGAGGAGCAGGAGGAGGAGCAGGGAGGAGAAGCCAGAGGAGAAGAGTAGCCAAAGAAGAAGAATGTGGAAGAGTCGGAGAAGGAAGCTAATGGAGGAAGTGTAGGAGTTGGAGAAGATGGAGGAAATGGAAAAAGTGAAGATGGAAGATGAGGTGAAGGAGGTGGAGGATGAGGTGGAAGGGGTGGAGAAGCAGCTAAGTGAGATGGAGTAGAAGGTGGAGAAGATGGTAAACATGGAAGATGAGGTGAAGGAGGTGGAGGATGAGGTGGAAGGGATGGAGAAGCAGCTAAAGGAGATGGAGTAGGAGGTGGAGAAGGTGGAAAACATGGAGGGGCTGAAGCAAGAGGTGGGAAAGTTGGAGAAGGAGATGGAGAAGGAACTGGAGGAAGACTTGGAGAAGGAACTGGAGGAAGACTTGGAGGAGGAGGAGGAGGAGGAGGAGGACACCAGAGAGGAGAAAGCAGAAATGAGATGAGGATGTGGAGGTGACCTTACGTTACAAAAAAAAAAAAAAAAAAAAAAAAGTGTTGGCAGGTAATAACTATTACAACGATGCTTGCTGGCACGGGAATTTACCGGTGGTAGATGTTGGGAATTAGCATCGGTATTGACATTATGTTGGTAACAAGTAACGGGGTGGAAGGTATTAACCTCTTCAATAAGGTGGCATTCTTTATGTATTTTGTTTTGGCTATCTTTCCTTCGACTGTTGGAGCAAATTTGTAGCCAGCAGTTTTCGGGAACCAATTTAACATACATACATACATACATATACCAAGGCTTTTTCCCCCTTACAAGGGAGGTAGCCAAAAAGAAAAAGGCATAAAACCATTCCCACTCATTCCATCCCTAAATACATTCCACTCCCCTCCACCCTCCCTCTTATCTTAGCACCTCCTGGATGACGGGTCATCCCTGCACCTTGTCCACTGCCCTGGGTCAGAGGCAGTGTCGCAAGGCACAGCACATCCACAGCAAGGCCGCTTCATTAAATCGGCGACCCCCCCCCAATTTAACATCCTGGAGGAAGACCATTTTCCTCCCGTATATCAAATATTCTATGTAAATTGTTGAGAAAACAAGATAGTTTGTCAATGTGATTTCACGGTGAAATAAATGTTGGATCTAGGTGGTATCGCCGATTAATCGGAGGTCGGAGGTAAAATAGCCCAATATGATAACCCCTTTAGGTCCAGCGGTCTCCGGATTGAAGATGATTCAATTCGATCGAGACCCTTTCAAGGCGGTGTGTGGCCTTTCAGTTCAATAATATCTCCTGTTGCTTAACCAGAATATAAACTATAAAGTCTGCCAGTGTGTTGAGCGGGTCCTAGGAAGACGTAATGTTATGTTGTCAGGGACCAGTTGACAACGTTGGCAATGTGAAAGTGTTGGGAGGAAGAGAGAGGCTGTTGGCAGAGGATGCTCGGTACAAAAGATTAATGTTGTTATTCAGTGCGTTGTTATTATCGCGACAGCTGTTTTGCCAAGAGTATTTGATAGCCTTTAATTTTTGCGTTACCCAGGAAGAAGGTTACGTATGTGTTCACAAACACATACACACGTATGAACACACACACGCGTACACGTACGTATGGTCGCACGCACACACACGCGCGCACACACATACACACACACACGCGCACGCGCACATACACATACGCACACTCGCACAAACAGAAAAATATAGACATAAACGTGCACATGTACATATATTCGTATGCTATCTCATATCGATCTTAAACACAAACACACACAAAAACACGACTCGTGGCGCAGTGGTTAGAGCTCCCGCCTGCCACTACGGCGATTCGGGTTCGAATCCCGCCCAGGGCTGCAATAATTTCAGTATCGCTGCGCTGCCCGTCGTTACTCCAACTCTCGTGGGCGGGGAGTTGGGTGTGTGTGTGCGTGTAAGGTCACAGTATTACCCATAGGTCAGTCATATATGAGCTCTGAGCTCTCTTCCGAGAGGTAAATAGCTGTCGATCACGAGTCCAACACGTGATCCAAGATCATGGTGAAACCATGGTGAATCACACACACACACACACACACACACACACACACACACACACACACACACACACACACACACACACACACACACACACACACACACACAGGTCTACATTTTCATTCATCATACATACAAACATAAAG
This sequence comes from Oratosquilla oratoria, assembly GCF_046742065.1. Lineage (NCBI taxonomy): Eukaryota > Metazoa > Arthropoda > Malacostraca > Stomatopoda > Squillidae > Oratosquilla > Oratosquilla oratoria. The sequence continues at coordinate 49,032,212 of NC_134783.1, read as the reverse complement.
ATACCGACATAAATGCACATATGTACGTATAACTCTGGCTTTAGTTATGTGCAACTTTTGATAGCACAACGGCCGCCTCATCGGACGATTAAACAAGAACACGGGAACGAAATGTGTCTGTTTTTTCCTTCGATCACGACTCCTATCATCGACTGACCTTCACGCTTTGCTTATTGGTTATTCACCTTCAGTTCTGCAAGACTTCGCCGGACGTCTTGTAGGTGCAGCTCCACTGCCCAAGGGAATTAATTTCTTGTCTTTCCTATACATTCTGTGCGGTTTTGTGTGTGTTTCACATTCTGTTGTGCCTTGGTGAAATGGATTACTGACATTTTGGTCATTGTTGGTACTGGTATCGATGTGGGATCAGGGGTGGGTACCTGCTTGTGGTGGTCCCGCAAGATGGACAGCGAAGAGGATCATCTCCCTGCTGTCCATTTTCCAAAACCCGCCAATTCCCTAGACCTCATCCAGACCAAGATCTCACTCTCTCTCTCTCTCTCTCTCTCTCTCTCTCTCTCTCTCTCTCTCTCTCTCTCTCTCTCTCTCTCTCTCTCTCTCTCTCTCTCTCTCTCTCTCTCTCTCTCTCTCTTCTCTCTCTCTCTTTTCTCTCTCCTCTCTCTCTTTCTCTCTCTCTTTCTCTCTCTCTCTCTTTCTCTCTCTCTCTCTCTCTCTCTCTCTCTCTCTCTCTCTCTCTCTCTCTCTCTCTCTCTCTTCTCTCTCTCTTCTCTCTCTCTCTCTCTCTTTTTCTCTCTCTCTCTTACTATTAACTTCAACTCCATTTCTTACATTCTCTCACACATGGAGAGCTAGTAACCGACGACTGCTCCCCTCCCCTTGCCATTTCCAGCCGGTGACATAGAAATAGCCCCACACTCACACAACACAGACAACAACCCAAAGTTTCTTCCCAGAGAGGTCTAAGGGAAGATCCGGGGACCGATGCCAACCGCTGTGGGGCGGCGGGTCTTCCACCAAGTGGACCTCAAGGCAACAATTGTTATTATTATCAATGTATTCTTTCAAGTCAACATTTCTATATATAGACTGAATATCCCACTATCGGAGAAAATAAAGTTATTTGAAAATACGTATATTGCGATCACTGTGATCCTCTTCAGCGTGGTTGTACAAAAAAGTGGAAGGATTTGTATATACTAGGAGGGTATGCATAGAGGGGACATGGGGATATAGTGGGATATTCAGTCTATCTTACCAATGTGTTAGAACATTCAACTCGCTTGTTAATTCCATATATACTAAAGCCACAGTCATACTATCACGTTTTTTGTCAAATGTTGCGAATTTGGAAAGCTGCAGGGTGACTTTGCCTACAGTGTTCAAGATTCCACTAAGGACAATTCAATAATGTGTCTAATATTCGTATAGGTTTAACTTCTCTTAGGTCGTCATTCAACTTCTCAACATATGACGCAGAGGTAATATGACATTTGGAGATTAGAAAAATTAAAAATTGTAAACGATGTCGTTTCTAATCAAACTCACTCGAGTCGTGATAGTGCGACCGGAGCTTAAGGACTACGGAACATTTTCTTATTAGAATATATATATATATATATATATATATATATATATATATATATATATATATATATATATATATATATCCATATATATATATATATTTATTTATTTATTACGACTTCCATTAAAACTCCATGCCGACAATGCTTTGATCCATAATGAAATCAAATGTGAAATAATTGATGAATAAAGAAATAAAGAAATCAATTAGTTAATAAATATAACTAAAAAATTGCATGAACCCCAAGAATACATACACCCAAGATAACACATACAAATACTCAACAAATACATATAAACCCGTGAATAGATTTATACAAATAAAAAAATATATCAAAATACATTAATCAACTCATTGAGGAGTCTCACCACGCACTGATGATTTATGCGTGAGATAACGACAACATCATCTTTCGTGAGTTTTGTTCGTGATTGTGCTTTGTCACGTGATGGGATCTCACGTCATCACGTCCACCTAAGAAACAAAACCTTTCTCCTCCTTCTCCTCCTCCTCCTCTTCTTCCTCCCCGCCTCTTCCTCATCCTGATCATCTTCTTATTCCTCTTCCTCCTCCCCCTCCATTCCTCCTCTTCCTCCTCCTCCTACTAATCTTCCTCCTCTTCTTCCTCCCCATCTCTTCCTCCTCCTCCTCCTCTTCTTCTTCCTCTTCCTCCTCTTCTTCCTCCCCGCCTCTTCCTTCTCCTCCTCTTCTTCTTCCTCTTCCTCCTCCTCATCCTCTTCTTCTTCCTCCTCCCCTCCTCCTCTTCTTCCTCTTCTTCCTTTTTCTCCACTTCCTACTCCCCTTCCTCGTAGTATGTATTACTTTTACCAGTCTTACAGTCACTATTTTGGAAACCTTAGTAATATCCTTACGGACCAGAGTCACGTAGCATTATTTCATGACTGGTGAAAATTGTTTACTCCAGTAAAACGTTCCACTTACTCAGTGCGATATTGTCCCTAATTATAGAAGCACTGGGTATGACCAATGACCTATTTTTTTTTTTTTTTTTTTGTAGTTATGTACTCACAAAGGGACAAGTCGGCAATCACTACCGACCAACACACAGACTGAGGACTAACCACAGAAAGAATACATATAAAATAAAAAAATAAATAAAATAGAAAATAAAAAATCAATAGATAGAGAGGACGACATCAGAAGAAAAGGAAGACATTTCTAGTGACTCGAGAGAAGCTGTAAAAAAAAAAAAAAAAAAAAAACGCACGCGGGTGTCTATCTCCTCCCCCTTAATCATCTTCCATCTTCCCCTCTTCCCCCATCTCCTCCCCTCCCTCCTCCCCTCTTCCCCCCACTCACTCGCCTTTCACCACCACACCGCAGAGATTGTCTTATTCCCCGTCAACTAATTAAATTGATGCAATCGTTCATCCATCCATCCATTCATCCATTCATCCATTTTTTTTCTAGTTTCTCCCCTCCTTCCCTCCCTCCCTCCCCTCCTTCGCTCCCTCCTTCCCTACCTCCCACCCTCTTTCTCTCCCTCCCTCCCTCACTCACTCACTCCCTCATTCTTTCGTTCTTTGAATTCTCTCATTTTTTCTTCTCATTGTCTTTGTATATTTATATCCAGATCTACTGACTTATCGAGAATTGTTTTGTGTGTACGGACACGCACGGACGCATCCACACGCACACACGCACACACACGCACATACGCACTCAGAGGAAGAGACACGCGCACGCGCGCACACACACACACACACACACACACACACACACACACACACACACACACACACACACACGCACGCACGCACGCACACACACACACACACACACACACACACACACACACACACACACATACAAAGACACACATACACACACAGACACAGAGAGATCTACGCGCACGTGCACACACACACACACACACACACACACACACACACACACACACACACACACACACACACACACACACACACACACACACACACACACACACACACAGTACATATACAGTATACATACATACATGCGCGTGCGCACATCCTTTATCACAGTATCACTCTTCCACCTCCATTGAATACCTCCCATTATTCCTTGATGTTTGGTGGTGTTTGATGGTGGTAGTGGTGGTGTTTGGTGGTGGTGTTGACAATTACTCCAACAGCCTGACCACGGCCGTGACAAGGTGTTCATTTAATGTCAATAAATGTTAAGATATAAGATAAATGAAGGCTAAAGGAATAAAATAAAACATAACAAAAGAGTAATAATAAATTAAAATGATGAACAAGAAAATAATAAGATAAATCAAATGTAAGGAAGAGAAATGGGATGAAACGTAGAAAATAGCGAGGAAAAAAATTAAAATAGAAAATGTAAAAAATATATCTAAAAAAATGAAAAATGAAAGAAAAAATATAAAATTAGAAATAGAAAAATTAAAATAGAGCAAAGCTAAAGTGGAAATCCTTCCTCCATATTCATCTCGACATTTACCTCCATCCCTAGACCTCCTCATTATTCTGGAGGTCACCCCTTCCACCTCCTCCACATTGTGGAGGCCATCCCTCCACGTCATGCCTCGACCATCCCTATTCAAGTCCACTTCCGTGGGACCTCCAACCTTCCTCCACTCTCGCCTCCATAAATCTCCTCCATTTTCTTTCCTCCATAATTCTTGGCGACGGCCTTCCTCTTCCTCTTCTTCCTCCTGAGGGGCCCTTCCGACCTCCTAAAGTTGGTCCAAACTTTCCTCTTTGTCACTTTCTATTTAATCTTCTCCTTTTCCTTTGTCCAATTTTATCTCCCTCTTCTTTTCTTTTCCTTTTCTATTTTCTTTTTCTTTTTTCTTTTTTCTTTTTCATTTTTCCCTTTTATATATTTTTCCCTTTTGCTCTTTTCTTTTTCTTTTCTATTTTCTTTTTCTTTTTTCTTTTTCCCTTTTATATATTTTCCCTTTTTGCTCTTTTCTTTTTCTTTTCTTTTTCTTTTCTTTTTCTTTTCTATTTTCTTTTCCTTTTCCTTTTCTATTTTCTTTCTTTAATTTTTTATTTTTTATTTTCCTTTTTCCCTTTCCTTTTTTTTCCTTTTTTGCCTTTTCTTTTTCCCTTTCATTTTTTTTCTTTTCCTTTGCTTTTTCTATTTATTTTTTTTTTCTATTCCCTTTTCATCTTTATTTTATCTATATTTTTCTTTTTCCTTTCCTTTTCTCTTTCTCTTTCTCTTTCTTTTCTTTTATTTATTTTCTTTCCTTTTCTTTTATTCTCGTTTCTTTTCCCGAGTGGTCTTCCGTTCACAACAATGGCAACCTTTACATATTTCGTTCTGGCTTAAACCAAGCGATTTCATAGGCCAACGAAGAAGGTTAAAGGGGAGCTAAAGGGGTTAAGGCTATTTGGGTTAACCCCGTCGCTGTCAAGACACTCTTTAGAGGTTTATTTCTGGTTAACATCGGGAGATATTATTCAGACAAGACAAGGACTATTTGCAGATATTATACAGACGCACACATACAAATATATATATATATATATATATATATATAATATATATATATATATATATATATATTGTAATTTCAACTTATATGAGCGCAATATTCGAAATATGATCAGTAGTGACAGCCAGTGTAGAGAACTTTCAACGTGATTCGAGTTTCCCAAAGAATAACTTGAAGATACAAAAAACAAAAATCTCGGTTGGTTGATGGAGCGACGTCAGGGTTTCAAGTAAAAAAAAAAAAAAAAAAAAAAAAGGAGTAGGAGGGAGGTGAATAAGAAGAGGAAGAGGAAGAGGAAGAGGAAGAAGGGCAGCAATGAATCTACAATATTTTTAAAGAATAATAAAAATGGAAAAATACAAATTCATAACCTAACCTACCACCACCAACCACTACCAACTAACCAACTTATGACATACAAAATACAGTGGCACTCTTAGACCCCCCCCCCGGCACCTCCTTTAGTGCCGACCCCTCGCCTACTCACCCGACCTCTTCCGGTAACTTTATACCTCCCCTTTCCCTTATATCCTTCTTCCCCTCCCAATCCACCCCCAAGCTAACCTCCCCACTTTTAGCCCCCCCCCCTCCGGACCCGTTCTGTCTCACTCTCAGCTTTCTCAGTCCCTCCTTCACCCCCATTCCTCTTCTCCCCAAGAGTCTCTCCTTCCATGAAGGAAGGGGTGAGGGGGGAAAGGGGGGAAGGGGGAGGGGGAAAGGGGGGGGGAGACACATGGACACAGATGCTCCTCTTCCTGCCATCGCAGACAGAAGTCACTGTAATAATAAAGATGATTCATGGCCTTCTGTGACGAACGCCTCAACTGAAGGTTGCTGAAGTTAAACTGAGGTTAATCAACACTGATTTAGCGGTTCCCACCATTATGTTATTCAGGTATATTTCAACATGCTAGCACGCACGCAAACAAATTACGCACGCACATGTATACGGTTATAAACAATATGCATATCCACTTGCATGTACGTGTACATATATGTGTATATATATAAATACATATATATATATATATATATAATATATATATATATATATATATATTTATGTGCATATATATTATATAAATACATACATATATATATACATACATACATATATATACCTACATACACATATATACACACATACACACACACACATATTATATATATATATATATACATATATATACACATATATATATATATATATATATATATATATATATATATACATATGTACATACATATATACATTCTCTCCTCATATGACAGGTTTGAAAGTGTTGGGGCCATTTCCGTGGCCGCTCTCTGGATTCTTTCAATTTTCTTTTCATTCTTTTTGGTGCTGGGTGGCCATCGTGTCGCAGCATACTCCAGTCTAGGCCTTATTAATGTGCCTAGTGTTCTTTTAACCATTTCTTCGTCGAAAAAAGGTAAAAGCCACCTTTATTGATCTTAGCAAGTTGTATGATTCTCCGACAATTTTTTTCATCTGTTTATCAGGTGACAAGTCATTTGAGATAATTACTCCCACAGATGTTACTTTCTTTACTTTCTTTGTTTCGATTTTATATTGTTCTGGTATTATTTTTTGTGTGTATGTATGTATGTACGTATGTGTGTGTGTGTGTGTGTGTGTGTGTGTGTGTGTGTGTGTGTGTGTGTGTGTGTGTGTGTGTGTGTGTGTGTGTGTGTGTCTGTGCATTATTGCGTGTGCGTTCGTGTGTCTGTCTGAGCGCGTGTGTGTCTGCGTGAGAGAGGAGAGTAGAGGAGAGGAGGAGAAAGACAGGGAAAGAGATAGGGAGAGAGAGGGGGAGAGGGGAAATGGGGGAGAGCAAGAGGAAAAGGAGAGAGAGAGAGAGAGAGAGAGAGAGAGAGAGAGAGAGAGAGAGAGAGAGAGAGAGAGAGAGAGAGAGAGAGAGAGAGAGAGAGAGAGAGACAGGGAGAGACAGGGAGAGACAGGGAGAGAGAGTGGGAGGGAGAGATGGAGAGGAGAGAGGGAGAGGAGAGAAGGAGTGAGGGAGTGAGGGAGAGGAGAGAAGGAGTGAAGGAGTGAGGGAGAGAGGGAGTGAGGGAGAGAGGGAGTAAGGGAGAGAGGGAGAGAGGGAGAGAAGTGAGGGAGTAAGGGAGTGAGGGAGTGAGGGAGTAAGGGAGTGAGGGAGAAGGAGAGAGAGAGAATAAACAGACTTGAACATACAACACCCACATCTATAATACAATATCCTCCAATGAATATATTGTAAAAAATAAACGTAAATAAATGGTATACAGAAATGAAAACTAGTCTGTTTTGTTATGACGGCGTGCCCACGCTAGGCTGGCATTGAACCACCAACTGGGCACCCTAGCACTGTGACGTCACGAGGGGGCCACGCGCTGGGCAGGAAGTGCAGCGGACGTTCTACGAGTAGGTGGTATGGGTGGTTGAGGGAGGGGTATGGTATGGGGGGGAGGGTATAGGGGGAGGAAGGAAGAGAATAGGGGAGAAATGGCGTGGGTTTGAGGGGGGGGAGAGGGGATGGGGGGATGGCATAGAATGACAAAGCGTACAGCTTTAGCAGAAGACTTCTGGTATTACCAGATAAAGACAATGACAGACACTTTTGTTCCTGTGATTATAGTCGTAACTATAATTGCTGGATAGCTGGGGAAAGTGATGGTTATGAACTTCATATAGGAATAAAAATAAAATAGGAATTAGAGAAACGTCAAGAGAAAACGGGATATTAAACAATAACATACAAGAAAATAAAATCAGAGTATAAAAGTTATACAAAATATGAAAATGAACAGAATATTGAAAAATAATGAAAAGACAAATTAGTACATGAATGACGTAATCACAGACTATAGCATCTCATAAACCTTGAAAACGAATAAACAAATAGATAAATAAATAAATGAATAATTCATTAAATGAATATATCATTGGAAATTCTTAATACTTGGAGGCTGAATTGGAACTTTACTGGCTTTCATCTGGCTGGCACCGGATCATGCAATTCCATATGGGATGAACTCTCTACATTGACAAGTTAGCAATGTTGAGAGATAGCACATTTAGAAGCAAACAAAATGCTCTATATAAGCAGGCTTTAGAAAACATAAATACCGAGTTAAAAACATAAAAACAAGAGAGATATAGATATAGATATAGAGACAGACACGGAGACAGATATATAGAGAGGGATAGAGAGAGAGAGAGAGAGAGAGAGAGAGAGAGAGAGAGAGAGAGAGAGAGAGAGAGAGAGAGAGAGAGAGAGAGAGAGAGAAAGAGAGAGAGAGACGGGGGGGGGACACAGAGATGCTGAAGATGGCTGTAACTAGAAAGTTGGCAATCAAGTCCCAGCGTCCATAATGGATGCGAGAGCGGAAGTGACGTCACAATTGTGCAAAACATTTAGTAGAGAGAGCGTTTCGACTCAGGTTCCCATTCCAGAAGAGAATGGTGATAATGATAATGATAATGATAATAATAATAATAATAACAATCATAATAATAATAATAATAACAATAATAATAAAAATAATAATGACGACAAGAAGAAGAAAGAAGAAGAAGAAGAAGAAGAAGAAGAAGAAGAAGAAGAAGAAGAAGAAGAAGAAGAAGAAGAAGAAGAAGAAGAAGAAGAAGAAGAAGAAGAAGCAGCAGCTTATTTGGCAATGAATCAATATACATGAAGTGCAGATAATTAATGAAAAGAACACATAGTATGAAATAACAAACAATTACAATTGCCGAGGATAACACAAAAAAAAGCATGTAAGCTTATTTCATTTTGCGGTCCTCAGGGTCCGTATCATGAGGTCGAATATATATATATATATATATATATATATATATATATATATATATATATATATATATATAATTATATATATATATATACACAAACACACATATGTATATCTACTTATATGAATAAATAAACAAGTAAATAAAATTGATAATATATAAAAAATACAAATAAACGAAAAACACAAATAAAATAAATAAGAAATAAAATCAACTCTTTACGCGTTTTACCCCTTCCGTGCCGGAAGGTCCTTTTCCTCACAGCTTGCCTGTCGTCAGGCTATCCTATTCATCATCTCTCCTTATATAAATCTTTCCAAGGATTTATAAGATTTACATAATTTTTTTTTTAGAATACCACCGACTGTCCGCTTTAAAGAATTTCTTCTGGCTAACGCATGGCGATTCTATTCGACCAAGATTATGAAGCGCGCACGCCAGGAAGCGCTGTGTAGCTGCGGCCGAAGACGTCACCTTTGCCCAATGTGCTTTGGGGACTGTTGTGGTCAAGAGAGAAGTGACGACGAAGACCTTTAGCCCTTGGCGACGATGACAGACTTTATATATTTTGGTCTGGCTGGCGCTAAGTGATTTTAATCAGTTGAGGGAGTGACCTCTTTGGAGGTGGAAGAGGAAGAGGAAGAGGAAGAGGAGGAGGAGGAGGAGGAGGAGGAGGGGGAGGGAGAGGAGGAGTAGAAGCAGGAGGAGGAGGAGGAAGAAGAGAATGAGGAAAAGAAAGAAGAAGAGGAAGAGGAAAAGGAGCAGGAGGAGGAGAAGGAGGAGGAAGAGGAGGAGAAAAAAACAAAAATGAGAAGGAGAAAGACAAGGATAAGGACAAAAAGGAGAAGGAGAAGAATGAGGATGAGGGTGAGAAGGTGCTTAGAATGCTTGATACCTTTATTTCGTTTGACCTAATGGGCAGGATTTTTCATTCAAAAGTTCTTTTATTTTCAATCTTTGGCATTGCAATCCATTGTATAGGAACCATGCCCTCTCCCTAAAAAAAAAAAAAAAAAAAAAATATTGGGGATTTTTTTTTCAGCGCAATAATACAGATCCCATAGGCGGGGAATCCAACAAAGGAGTCCTTAAGAACACTCCATAAATCACAGATATTAACCGCTTTAAACAAAAGAAGAACGGGAGAAAACAAATAAAACGAGAGTTGAGTACACACGGCGTTGGAGTCAATGTAAACAAGAACGGACCTCGAGAGACGACTTTGAGGAACTTCTTGAACTTCCCGAACTTCGGAGGAGTTTCCCCGAAGAAAAGAAAGAAAAAAAAGGAAGAGCAGGAGGAAGAAAAGGAGGAGGAGGAGGAGGAGGAGGAGGAGGAGGAGGAAAAGAAGGTGGAGGACGAGAAGGAGGAGGAGGAAGAGAAGGAGGAGGAGGAAGAGGAGAAGAAGGGAGAAGAAGAGAAGGATGAGGAAGAGGAGGAAAAGAAGGAGGAGGACGAGAAGAAAGAGCAAGAGGAAGAGGAAGAGAAAACAAAGGAGGAGGAGGAGGAGAAGAAGAAAGAGGTGCAGAAGGAAAGGAAAAAGGAAAAGGAGAACAAGGAAGGGGAAGAAGGAATAGGTAAAAGGATTTGTCCTTATCAAACTCTTCTTTTCCTGCTCCTGCTTGTCCTCCTCATATTCTTCCTCCTATTCCTCCCCCTCCTCCTTCTCCTCCTCCAATTCTTCCTCATCTTCCTCTTGTGCTTGCTTGTCCTCCTTCTCCTGTTCCTCTTCCTGCAATTCTTACTCCTCTTACTTTTTCTCTTTCTCTTCCGCTTCTTGCTCGTTCTCGTCCTCCTCCTCCTCCTCCTCGACCTCCTCCTCCTCGTCCTCCTCCTCCTCCTCCAATTCTTCCTTCTCTTCCTCTT
>NC_134783.1:48989032-49014032 GCF_046742065.1 Oratosquilla oratoria | reverse complement strand
AAGAGAAAAACGAAGATCACGAATCCAAATAACACATAAATATTAAGATTTCACACCAGACACTTAGCCCACACACACGCCGAATTTATACAAACATATAAAAACACTTGAAAACACAAGAGTTATTTAATAAAAGGTGACACAGTTGTTAGGAGTTGGTATAAAATGGAAAATGATTACGGAAACTGGCAACTCGGGGAAGAAAACATATGGACACGATCATGGCACTGTGGAGGGCCAATCGTCCACTCAAGGCATCAGTCCCGCGAGCTGACAAGGGTCACGTGGAAAGTGAAGAGAATGGACTACATCTGGAGGGAAAGGACACACACGGACACGAACACGCGCGCGCGCGCACACACACACACACACACATACACACACACACACACACACACACACACACACACACACACACACACACACACACACACACACACACACACACACACAATTATATATATGTGTGTGTGTGTGTGTGTGTGTGTGTGTGTGTGTGTGTGTGTGTGTGTGTGTGTGTGTGTGTGTGTGTGTGTGTGTGTGTTTGTGTATGGCACAAACAGACAAGTACAAGCATGAAGACATATACGTGCAAATATATATATTTACGCATGCACTCATATAAGAACATAAAAACATAAGAATGAAGGAGACCATAAGGCCTACATTAGGCAGTTCCATGTCCATTACCATTTGTCTTCTCCAATCATAAAGTTTTCTAACTTTTTCTTAAAACAACCAATAGATTCAGCACACACTACATGGTTTTTATATACATTATATTTTCTCCATTAATCCGACTTTCCATTTGAGAATGTATATCAGTGCTTGGGAGAATGGCGTGCGCGGCTATGCGTGGGGACTTCCAAGATTACCAAAAGAGAAGATCATCTCCCTGGTGTCCATATTCAAAACCTGTCCATTCCGAAGTGCAACCCCAAGGGTCTGACACTCGGTTCCTAGACTTCCTTTGCAAGCGGCGACTGTTCCCACACGTTTTCCTCGGTTCTATTATCGCTCAACGATGATCGTTCATGACTCAACGATGATTGTCAAACGATTGTCTAGAACACCAATTCTTTGTTCTAGAGTATTTTCTCTTTTCTTTTTTTTCTTCGAGTTGCTAAGTACGAAGCTGATAATTTATTCTAACCAAACCTACCAACGCGCTTACTCAACTAGGAAGCCAGGTAGTAGGATCCGCGTCACCCGCCATTGTAGGCTAAATAATCACACTGGGCAAAACGTACCTTCAACACGAAAAACAGGTCTAACGTTTCTCCCTAGAGAGATCGACGTAAGTACCCAAAGACCGTTGTTATCTACAGGTTTCCTTTCAATAAAACTCAGACCAATTATGATTAATTTCCTATATGACTTCAGGGCAATAGTACTCTCTATATCTCTCTATTCCCCTATATGCGTTCGGAGACCTTAGGGCCCACACAATAGGTGCATCGTAGCCGGTGTGGTCCTGATTAGTTTTGCGGTTGTGTTCTTGAAAATGACGAGCGCCCCCCGGTCTGTTGTAAGAGGAGGAGGGGGAGGAGGAGGAAGAGGAGGAGGAGGGGCAGGAGGAGGAGGAGGAGGAGGAGGAAGGGGAGTCTTAAATCTAATGGAAAATTGGGGGGAATGGAGTGGGCCGAGAGGTCGGGAAAGAAGAGGAGGAGGGGAAGGTGGAAGAGGAAGAGGAATGGGAAGAAGAAGATGAGGAGGAGGAGGAGGGGAGAAAGAAAAGGAGGGGGAGAAAGAGGAGGAGAGGGAGAAAGAGGAGGAGGAGGAGAAAGAAGATGAAGAGGAGGAAAAAGAAGAAGAGAAGGAGAAGGAGGAGGAGGAGGAGGAGGAAGAGTAAAAAGAGGAGGAGGAAGAGAAAGAGGATGAGAAAATGGAGGATGAGAAAGAGGAGAAGGAGAAAGAGAAGGAGGACAGGGGGAAGTAGGATAAAGAGGTGGAGAATGAACTAGGAAGAGGAAGAAGGGTAAAAGAGAGAGGATGGAGGAGGGAGGAAAGAGGGAGGAAGAAGGAAGGAGGAGGAAGGAGAGGGAAAGAAGGAGGGAGGAATAAGGAGGGGGAGGATGGAGGTAGGAATAAGGAGGGAGGTGGAGGAGAAATGAGGATGGGGAGGAGAAATGAGGGTGGGGAGGAGAAATGAGGGAGGGAAGGAGAAATGAGGGAGAGGAGAAAAAAGGTAGAAAGAGGACAAATTAATAAGGGGAGAAATTAGGAAGAGGGAGGAGAAATGAGTGAAGGAGAGGAAAATTGAGGGAGGGGAGGATAAATGAGGAAGGGAGGAGAAATGGGGAAGGGTAGGAGGAATGAGGGAGGGGAGGATAAATGAGTGAAGGGGAGGAGAAATGAGGGAGGGGAGGATAAATGAGTGAGGGGGAGGAGAAATGAGGGAGGTGAGGAGAAATGAGGGAGGGGAGGAGAAATGAGGGAGGGGGAGGAACAATGAGGGAGGGGAGGATAAAGAGGGAGGGGGAGAAATGAGGGAGGGAAGGAGAAATGAGGTAGGGGAGGAGAAATGAGGGAGGGGAAGATAAATAAGGGAGGAGAGATGAGGTAGGAGAGTAGGAGTGAGGGAGGGGGAGGACAGATGAGGGGGAGGAGAAATGAGTTAGGGGGAGGAAAATGAGGGAAGGGAAGAAGAAAGGTGGGAGGGTAGGAGAAATGAGGGAAGGAGAGGAGAAAGGAGAGAAGGGGAGGAGAAAGGAGGAAAGGAGGGGGAGAAGGAGGGAGGGGGGAAGAGAATGGAGGGAGGAAGAATGAAAGGAAGAAGGGGAGGAGAAAGGGGGGAAAGGAGTGAGGGGTAGGAGAGAGGGGAGAGGGGGAGAAGGAAGGGAGGGGGAGGAGGGAGGGGGAGGAGGGAGGGGGAGGAGGGAGGGGGAGGAGGGAGAGGGAGGGAGAGGGAGGGGGAGAAAGTGGGAATAAGAGGAATAGGAGGAACATGGAAAGAGGGGGAGAGAGGAGGAGGGGAGGAGAAGGGAGGAAGGGGTAGAAAGGAGGAGGGGAAGGAGAAAGGAGGGAAGGGGAGAAAGGAGGGAAGGGAAGTAAGGGGGAGGGGGAGGAGAACGGGGGAAGGGGAACGAGAAAGGAGGAAGAGGGAGGAGAAAGGATGGAGGGGAAAGGGGGGAATGGAAGGATAAGGGAGGGGAAGGAGAAAGGAGGTGCGGATCCATGTAGGAGCGGATAATCGCGCATGCGCGCGCGCGCGCGCGCGCACGAGCGCTCCTGTGATGTACGGCCCTCGAGAACAAGTTGTGGTGCTTGTCCCTCCCGCCGTGATGAATGTACGCCGCATATCTTCTACGACACACTCCCATGTGCGTCCGTCCATGCGCGCATGAATGCATGGCGCATATGCGCACATACATACGCGCGGAAACATATACACATACACACACACGTATATACACACGCGCACCCTCACTCTCACACACACACATGCATGTAAATATACACGCGCACACTCACTCTCACACACATACACGCGTACACACATACACACACGTACACAAACGCACACACACATACAATCGTACAGACACACACACCAACACCTCCCCACACACGCGCACACATACACACACATGCACAAACACGCACACGCGCACACATGCACACAAACACGCACACGCACACACACACACACACACACACACACACACACACACACACACACACACACACACACACACACACACACACACACACGAACACAAACAATGCGAAAAACACAGAGGAAATCAAAGTGTAGACGATAAGATCCCCTGTGTATTACATCTTCAGACGGACAGTGATAAAGTTAATTATTGGTATTGTTTGCCTGAGATTGTAATACACGAAAGGTCTTAACCTCTTCACTTTGCTTTTCGCTTATTTTACGAGCACAGGATCCACGGACAAGCGAGGTTTCTGCGCGGGTGTGTGAGTGTGCGTGTTGCGTGCGTGTACGAGTGTGTGTGTGTGTGTGTGTGTGTGTGTGTGTGTGTGTGTGTGTGTGTGTGTGTGTGTGTGTGTGTGTGTGTGCTTGTGTATGTGCTTGTGTGCGTGCTTGTGTGCTTGTGTGCGTGCTTGTGTATTTGTGTGTGCTTGTGTATGTGTGTGTTTGTGTATGTGTGTGTACGTGTGTGTGTGTGCGTGCTTGTATGTGTGCTTGTGTATATGTGTGTGCTTGTGTATGTGTGTTTGTGTGTGTGCGTGTGCTTGTGTGTGTGCTTGTGTGTGCTTGTGTGTGTGTGTGTGTGTGTGTGTGTGTGTGTGTGTGTGTGTGTGTGTGTGTGTGTGTGTGTGTGTGTGTGTGTGTGTGTGTGTGTGTGTGTGTGTGTGTGTTTCACCTAAGAACAGCTTGACTTTATTCAGTTGAAGCGAAGAATTTCGAATCGGTTTCTGAACAAAACTAGAAATAAATCTGTAGGGAGAATGGGAGAATGGGAGAATGGGAGGGTGGGAGGGTGGGAGGATGTGAGATGGGAGGATTGGAAGATGGGAGGATGTGAGTAACAGAGGAAGGGAGGATGGGAGGGAGGATGGTAGGATGGGAGGATGAGAGGAAGGGAGGGAAGGGAGGAAGGGAGGAAGGGTGGGAGGATAAGAGGAAGGCAAAAAGGGAGAGAAAATGGGAAGGAGGATGTGAAGGAGGTGAGGAGGACAGTAGGAAGGGAGGGGAGGAGGGAGGCTGAGAGGAAGAGAGGATGGGAGGATGACAGGATGGCAGGATGGAAGGGACGCATTGAAGGAGCCGAGTTCATGACTAATGACGTCATCGTATCACGTGACTTATGATTTCTTGCCTGACAGGTCGCTAACAACCGCGGGAAGGGGACGGGGGCCCAAAGAGGTAGTTAGCGGGGTAGTTCGCGAGGCGGGCAATGGGTAGTTAGCGTGGGGTTACGATGCTGACTAAACAAGAGGGGTATCCGTGGTTAAAGGGTTGGAGGGGTTGGAGGGGTTGGAGGGGTTGGAGGGTTTAGGGGGTTGGAGGGTTTTGGGGGCTGAAGGGATTAGGTGGCTGCAGTGGTTGGAGAGGTTGGAGGGGTTGGAGGAGTTAGGGGTTGGAGGGGGTTAGGGTTTGGAGGGGTTAGGGGGCTGAAGGGAATAGGTGGCTGCAGGAGTTGGAGAGGTTGGAGGGGTTGGAGGAGTTAGGGGTTGGAGGAGGTTAGGGTTTGGAGGGGTTAGGGGGCTGAAGGGATTATATGGCTGAAGAGGTTGGAGAGGTTGGAGGGGTTGGAGGAGTTAATGGGCTGGAGGGGTTGGGGGGCTTGGAGGGGTTAGGGGGCTGAAGGGATTAGGTGGCTGCAGAGGTTGGAGAGGTTGGAGGGGTTAGAGGAGTTAGGGGCTGGAGGGGTTGGGGGGCTTGGAGGGGTTAGGGGGCTGAAGGGATTAGGTGGCTGCAGAGGTTGGAGAGGTTGGAGGGGTTGGAGGAGTTAGGGGTTGGAGGGGTTTAGGGTTTGGAGGGGTTAGGGGGCTGAAGGGAATAGGTGGCTGCAGAGGTTGGAGAGGTTGGAGGGGCTGGAGGAGTTAGGGGTTGGAAGGGGTTAGGGGTTGGAGGAGTAAGGGGTTGGAAGGGGTTAGGGGGCTGGAGGAGTTGGAGAGGTTGAAGGGATTGGAGAGGTTGGAGGGATTGGAGAGGATGGAGGGGTTGGAGTTATGGGTTAGAAGGGGTTGGAGGGGTTAGGGAGCTGAAGGGATTAGGTGGCTGCAGGGGTTGGAGAGGTTAGAGGGGTTGGAGGAGTTAGGGGTTGGAAGGGGTTAGGGGGTTGGAGGAGTTAAGGGGCTGAAGGGGTTAGGGGGCTTAAGGGATTAGGTGGCTGCAGGGGTTGGAGAGGTTGGAGTTGGAGAGGTTGGAGGGGTTGGAGAGGCTGGAGGGGTTGGAGGAGTTATGGGTTGGAAGGGGTTGGAGGGGTCATGGGTTGCCTTTGGGGTGTGAATTCGGGGTTAGGATTGTGTTGGGAGGGGTTGTGATGGGGCTGAGGTTGTAGATTGGTAATTGGGGTTAGGTGTTGGGATGTAGAGGTGTGAGATTGGGATGTGGGTGTGGGGGGTTGGGTGTGGATTAAGATGTGGATTGGGATGTCGATTGGGGTGTGGATTGGGATGTGAATTGGGGTGTGAATTGAGATGTGGATTGGGGCATCGGTTGGGGTGTGGACTGGGGTGTGGACTGGGGTGTGGATTGGGGTGTGGATTAGGATGCGGATCGGGGCGTCGATTGAGGCGTCGGTTTGGGGTGTGGATTTGGGTGTGGATTTGGGATGTGGATTGGGGAATGGATTTCCCTAACTCCTTACCCTACTCCCTTACCCTAATCCCTTACCCTACTCCCTCCCTTATTATTCTCCTTACCCTAACCTCCTCTCCCCAACCACTCCCTCCCCCCACAGACATCTCCCTTCCTTCTGCCCCCCACCTCATCCTCGTCCTTGCCTTACATCCTTCCTCCCTCCCCCTTTCCCCCCGTGCCCCTCCCCCCTCCCTCCCTCCTTCCACCCGCCTCCATTTTCCACACTCCATTCACCACCTTGTCTTGGGCAGACTCATTAATGAACTGCAAACAGCGAACGCACGTGAATAAACACCTGCGAAGGGGGAGGGAGGATGGGAGGGAGGATGGGAGGGAGGGTGGGAGGATGGGAGGGAGGATGGGAAGGTGGGAGGATGGGAAGATGGGAGGATGGGAGGATGGGAGGATGGGAGGGAGGATGGGAAGATGGGAGAGAGGATGGGAAGATGGGAGAATGGGAGGGAGGATGGGAGAATGGGAGGGAGGATGGGAGGATGGAAGGGAGGAAGGAACAAAGGGAGGATAAGAGGAAGGGAGAGAGGATCTTAGGTAGGGGGATGGGAGGATGGAGGATGGGAGGATGGAGGATGGGAGGATGGGAGGGAGGGATGGGAGGGAGGGAGGGAAGGAAAGTAGGAGGATGGGAGGATAAGAGGAAAAAAGGGAGGGTGGGGTGGAGGGGAGAGGATGAGAGAGAGAGAGAGGGAGGGAGGATGGGAGGGAGGATGAGAGAAAGGGAGGGAGGGAGGATGAGAGGGAAGGAGGGAGAAAGGGAGGAAGGGAGGATTGGAGAATGGGAGGAGGGAAGATGGGAAGATGTGAGGGAGGATGGGAGGATATGAGGGAGGATGGGAGGATATGAGGGAGGATGGGAGGATGTGAGGTTGAAGTGAAGGGCAGGGGTAGGGAGGAAGTGAGGGAAGGGAGGTAGGGAGGTAGGGAGGTAGGAGGTGAAGGAAGGAAGAAACAGAAAATAGGGAGAGAGAGGTAGGGATAGGGTAATTAGGGTAAAGAGGAAAAAAAATGTGTGTGTGTGTGTGTGTGTGTGTGTGTGTGTGTGTGTGTGTGTGTGTGTGTGTGTGTGTGTGTGTGTGTGTGTGTGTGTGTGTGTGTGTGTGTGTGTGTGTGTGTGTGTGTGTGTGTGTGTGTGTGTGTGTGTGTGTGTGTACGTATATGTGCCTGTGTATATGCATATATGTTAAAAATAAAGATGCACGTGGAAGAAAATAAAGGTTTGTGTAATTTCGTAAAGGTTGTGTGGAGGGGATTCAAGTCCAGTACGCCAATGTGGAATTGTGGAGTCATGGTGGAGTAGGTGGAGGGGGAAGTGGAGTGTCACTGAGAACTCAGAACATTGCGAAAATGATCCAACCCGAAGAATGAAAGGGAAGACTTGAAACAAAAAACAATCAAAGAAGTGTGAAGAGGTCAAGAAAGGTCAGGAAAGGTCAAGAGGTCGGAGGGTCTCAGACGACACAGGCACGAGATGAGAGGAGGAAAGTCTTTATATATTCTATTCTGGTTGTCGCCAGGTGATTTTATTCACCTGAGAGGCAACCCCTCTCACTCAGGAGGGGTTACCTAAAGGAAGTAAAGCTTCTGTCTAAGTAAGCGAGAGACTCTTCCATTCAATTTATGAGGAACCTTCTAAAGCCCTTGTCACTGCTGGAGCAAATTTGCAACCCACAGCTTTTGGACAGGAATCTGATATGCTGAAGGAAAATAAATTTCCTTCTGCATATCAAATGACATTTTATGTAAATTGTTGAAATAACAAAATAGTTTGCCAACAGCGTTGCCACTGTAATCTATGCCAGTTCCCACAAATGAGTGATATTTTTTCCACAAAATTCCCATAAGGAAATCTGGATTTCCACATTTTCCCACAAAAAGAAGGAATTATTATATACACAAGTAAGTTCATTGCAACATATAATTTGCTCACAAAACATCCCATGTGAACAAATTTCTCCCACAAAATTGTGGAAAATTCCCACAAAATGACATCCTTGTTTGCCATAGGGATATTAACGGCGGGAAAAGTGATGGAGGTTGGCGGTACCACCGATTAGTTGGAGGTTGGCGGAAAAATAGCCCAGTGTGATAGCCCTCTTAACCCAGGAGGAACCAAGGAATCCCCCTGGACCAAAATAACTCAAGCAACACTCGCCTGTCCAGAGTACTGAGTTGATGGACGTCGGAGAGAACCAGCTCCCCGCCACCCATCTTCAAAACCTGATAACACCCTTCTAGAGGTGCAGACTCGAGGGCTGGCACTCGGTCTTCACATCTTACCAAAGATTTCCACCAACTTCGAATGTTATTTCCTCCACACGCGTGGGGGATGGACAACCGGCGACTGATCTCGTCCTCCTACTACTACTTCTATAAGCCGAGGACCGTTGCCAGCTACTGTGGGGCTGTGGGTTTCAAGTCATTGAAACTTGAGGCAATAGTCATGTTTGTCATTTCAATTGTTAACAAGAGAGAATTCTATTCAGGCGCGCGTTTACACATCGTACCTTTGAAAGCTTTATTCTGGCTGACGCCAAACGACTTAACGAGTTGTCTCCTTGGTGATGGAGGGTTAAAGAGAAACCTAAAACGGATTCCTTTTACAGCAGAAGCAATACCAACAACAAAAACAAAATCAGCAGCAACAACAACAACAGATACAACAGCAATGGCAGGTACCCTACCACCAAAAGTAACAAGACGACGACGACGACGACGACGACGACGACGACGACGACGAAGAAGAAGAAGAAGAAGAAGAAGAAGAAGAAGAAGAAGAAGAAGAAGAAGAAGAAGAAGAAGAAGAAGAAGAAGAAGAAGAAGAAGAAGAAGAAGAAGAAGAAGAAGAAGAAGAAGAAGAAGAAGAAGAAGAAGAAGAAGAAGAAGAAGAAGAAGAAGAAGAAGAAGAAAAGAAGAAGAAGAAGAAAGAAGAAGAAGAAGAAGAAGAAGAAGAAGAAGAAGAAGAAGAAGAAGAAGAAGAAGAAGAAGAAGAAGAAGAAGAAGAAGAAGAAGAAGAAGAAGAAGAAGAAGAAGAAGAAGAAGAAGAAGAAGAAGAAGAAGAAGAAGAAGAAGAAGAAGAAGAAGAAGAAGAAGAAGAAGAAGAAGAAGAAGAAGAAGAAGAAGAAGAAGAAGAAGAAGAAGAAGAAGAAGAAGAAGAAGAAGAAGAAGAAAAGAAGAAGAAGAAGAAGAAGAAGAAGAAGAAGAAGAAGAAGAAGAAGAAAGAAGAAGAAGAAGAAGAAGAAGAAGAAGAAGAAGAAGAAGAAGAAGAAGAAGAAGAAGAAGAAGAAGAAGAAGAAGAAGAAGAAGAAGAAGAAGAAGAAGAAGAAGAAGAAGAAGAAACAACAACAACAACAACAACAACAACAACAACAACATCATCATTATCATCATCATCATCGGTGACGACGCGTGTATATAACGGGAAGCGATTAAGGACGAGCAAGGCGAAATAATTATTCCAAAAATCGAGGAGGCCAGGTTTGTATGTATACGAGCCAAACTTCAGAGAAAAAAGGTAAACAAGTAAAAAGAAATAAAAGGAAAAAGAGGAGGAAGAGAGAAGAGGAAGATGTAGACAAAGAGAAAGAGGTAGAAGGAAGAGGAGAAGAAAGAGGAGGAGGGGGAAGGAGGAGGAGGAGGAGGAGGAAGGGAAGAAGTAGGAGATGGACGAGATGAAAGAGGAGGAAAAGGAGGAGGAAGAGAGGAGGAGGAAAAGAAAGAGTAAGAAGGAGGAACAAGAAGATAAGGAGGAAGAGGAAGAGATAGGGGAGGAAACCAACATCATAAAAGCATAAAAATAAAGGAGACTGCAAGAGACCATAGGGCGTACACTAGGCAGTTCCATGTCCACTACCACCTGTCGTCCCCGTACATAAAATTGTCTAACCTTTTCTTAAAACAATCGATAGTTTCAGCGATCACTAAATGGTTACTAAGTCCATTCCACTCTTTGGCCGACCACACACGTGCAGTTTAAACTGACAGTTACAACTGTTCAGTTATAACTGTCAGTTGAAACTGCACGTGTGTGGGTATCTCAGAATCACCGAGATCCCCACACACGTGCAGTTTCAACTGACAATTATAACTGAACAGTTGTAACTGTCAGTTTAAACTGCACGTGTGTGGCCAGCCTTTGACTACTCTCGCCTTTGTCATTTCTCTCACCAACTTATAAACTTCCCAACAATTAGTTCACTTCCCCCATTCTTTCCTGCTTTTGCATTGAAGTTTCCTGTCACCAACAAATACTCAGTTTTCCGTTGATCAAATATCTGGGTTACATCATCACGTAAGGCGTTCATTTTGTCTTCTCAACTCCATCTTTATTACATAAAACTGAATTATATACATTATCATCACCTTTGCCTTATGCGACTGGATTGTTGGGGCAGACAGAAGTGCAGGGTTCGAACCCACAACTAAGCGTATACGTTTCACTCATTAGAATCCAAACTACCCTACCACAAATCTATTGATCAATAATTCTATTCTACTGGATGTTTCCTTTTCTTCATCTATGTAGTAGACCAAGTGGTCACTGTCCTCTGGCTGCACGAGCATTTCCCTCCCCCCTTCGCACTTCACTCGGTCCAGCGATATCCCATCTGACATTCTCAAGATCTTCCAGTAAACTCTCCAATTGTCGTTTTCTGCAAGATCTCTCGAGCTGCATATGTAAATTCTTGTATTCTTCAGGATATTTGATGTCCAATACTTGAATCTGATTTGACAGTGTTTACATTTAATGGTACATTGTCCGTGAATATACGAGGCAATGCGGTTGGACCTTGATGGCGACACGCTAGGCGCTTCTCGCTAGCATGCTACTTGCTTTTGGGTCACGATCTTTAGTTTTTCAAATTTCCAAACCTCAAATTACTCTTGATGACGTCATATAGTGAGACGAAATAAGAAAAGTTAAACCTAGAATACGAAGGTTAGACACATTGTTGAGATGTTCTTATGGAAGTCTAGAATATTGTAACCGAAGTCGTTGCTACTCAAACGAGGTAGCAAAAGCAAGTAGCATGCTAGTCTAGTGTGCTGACACATTTAGGTGACTATGATCTAAAGCCGGGTCCACACTTGTTGCATTTCCAAGTATCACATCATCTTTGCGTACCACGTGGTGATACGATACGGTGCAACTGGGTATTGTACCCACTTGTTGCGTATCCGCCTGCTGTATACGGATACGCAACAAGTGGGTACAATACCCTGTTGCACCGTACCGTATCACTAAGTTGTACGCAGAGATGATACGATACGTGGAAATGCAAGTGTGGACCCAGCTTAACACAGCGGTTCTTAGCCTATTTCGTGTAATCTACCTTTTCCATCGTTCTGTCATCCAGACTAACCTTTCCCCTAAAATGGGATACGAGGTAACAAGGTTGGGCAAACAAATAATCAATCAACAAAATCAGCAAGACTTTAGTAAAAACCAGCAATAATAAAACGACCAGGCAATTATCTATTAGTGTGATTGTCTGTGCCCATGTTTTTTCACTAGAGCTCATCAATGTCTGAGGACATACTAGAGAGTTGTTAGTTCGTCTATATCAAAATCTACCCCCTTAAAATAAAAGGAAATTACCCCTTGGGTTAAATTCACCCCAAGGTTGAGAAGTCCTGATCGAACAGGAGCCCTAGAGGCAACACTGGGTTGTTCATGGTTGGTTGAAGGCTTATGGGAACACATTCGTAATCTCACCTCGGTACACAGTTTCTGTGGACCACGGGTCTCCTGCTAGACGGAATCGGGGCAATGGACTGATTGAATGATAAAAAAGAAAGAAAAAACTGCACTATAACATATACGAATGTACATACGTACGCATAGGTATCTACATACATTACATACATATATAAATACATACATGCAGATGCATACATACGTACATATAGATGGATACATACCAAGAGATATATGTATACATTTATATTATGCACACACACACACACACACACACACACACACACACACACACACACACACACACACACACACACACACACACACACATATATATATATATATATATATATATATACATACATACACACATACATATGTACATGCATACATTCATATCATGACACACACACATATACATACATACATACATACATAAATACACATACACACATATATATAAATACATACATACATATACATACATACACACATACATGCACATATACATACATACATACATACATACATACATACATACATACATACATACATGCATACATACATACATACATATGCACATACTCGTATACTACAGAGTTGAGTGGGAAACCTCAAACTCTTCGCTCGTTTCTCAAGGATGTTCCAGACAGTGGTCACGGCGGGCGTCGCCAGGAGACCACTTCGCCAATTTCAATATTTCCTCTTCGCCAAAATATTCCCCCCAAAGCGTTGGGGGGATTAACCACCAGCCCCTACGCCCCCCACAGACACTCCCCCAAAATGAGCCTTGGGTCTGAGCTCCCTCCAACTGTTGGAGAAATGGCGAGAATTGTTGGAGAAGGTGTTAGTTGGCAACCGTCGTTTATTACAAGAGCCATCGCAGCGGAACCTGCGTTTCCTTCTGAAGGCGCGCGCACAGCCATCCCTCCACCCTCTCTTCCTCCCCATCCTCCTCCCTTTCCCCTTCCCCCCCACCTCCTTCTTTCCTTCCTCTCCCCTCCCTTTCTTCTCCTCTTCCTCCTCCTTTCTTCTTCCTCTCCCCTCCCTTTCTTCTCCTTTTCCTCCCTTCTTCCTTCTCTCTTCCTCCTCCTCTCTTCCTCCCCTTCCTCCTCCCTTTCCCCTCCCCCACCTCCTTCTTTGCTTCCTCTCCCCTCCCATTCTTATCCTCTTCCTCCTCCTCTCTTCTTCCTCTCCCCTTCTCCTTTCCTTCCTCTCTCCTCCCTTTCTTCTCCTCTTCTTCACCCTCTCTTCCTCATCTTCCCTTTCCCTTCCCACTTTCTTTCCTTCCTCTCCCCATTCTTTCTTCTCTTCCTCTACCTTTCTTCCTCCACACCCTCCCTTTTCCCCATCTCCCTCTTTCCTTCCCCTCCCTTCCATTTCTTCCATCTTCTCTTCCTCCCTATCCTCCCTTTCCCTCCACCTCCTTCTTTCCTTACCCCTCCACCCTTTCTTCTTCTTCTCTTCCTCCTACCTCTCCTCATCCCTCCTCCTTTTCTCCCTCCTTTTTCCTTCTTTTCCACCCCTTTCTTCTCCTCTTCCTCCTCCTTTCTTCCTCCTCCATTTCCTCCAATCTTTCCTTTTTCTCTTTCTATCTCCTTCCCTTTCTCTCATCCTCGTGTTTTTCTTTCTCTTTCGCCTTCAATCGTCATTCCTTTCTCATTTCTTCACCCTCTCTTCCTCCCATCCTCCTCCATCTCCTCCTCCTCCTCCTCCCTTCCTCCTTCACTTCCACTCTCACATTTCCTCCACTTCCTCAGTTCTTACTCCTAACCTTCCTCCCTCCCTCCATTC
Organism: Oratosquilla oratoria; assembly: GCF_046742065.1. Lineage (NCBI taxonomy): Eukaryota > Metazoa > Arthropoda > Malacostraca > Stomatopoda > Squillidae > Oratosquilla > Oratosquilla oratoria. Next base: position 49,000,242 of record NC_134783.1, on the reverse strand, counting down.
ACTCCTCCATCTCTCTCTCTCTCTCTCTCTCTCTCCATCCTTTTTACCTCCATCATTTGTCCTTCTTACTCCACCTTCCTTTGACCCCTACCACCCTTCTGCTCCCTAAGACGACTATCACCACTACCACCACCATCACCACCATCACCACCACCACAACCACAACCACCACCACCACTACCACCACCACCACAACCACAACTACCACTACCACCACTACCACCACCACAACCACCATCATCACCACCACAGCCACCATATCTAAGTTTTCCTTCTCCCCTACCCTCCTCTTCCTCCTCTTCTTCCCTCTGCTCCTCCTCCTCCTCCCCCAACTTACCTGTGGCTCTTCCTTCCCTTGTATTCCCACACAACTGCTTACTACGTACATCTCTGGGCGTGACTCACGTCAACGCCCCCTCCCCCTCCACCCCCTCCACTCCCTCCCCCTCCACCCTCCATCCCTCCCTAACCGGTGGCGGAGCAGTTAAGACGTCTGACCGGTGTCCTTAAACATAGGATTTTAACCCCGTATGCTCGAGTGGCGTTCTTTAAATATTTCAGTCTCTCTCTTTATATCTATGTCTTTATTTCCCTTTTTCTCTCTCTATCTCTCACCCTCTCACTCTCTGTCTGTCTGTTTGTCTGTGTCTGTCTCTCTCTCTCTCTCTCTCTCTCTCTCTCTCTCTCTCTCTCTCTCTCTCTCTCTCTCTCTCTCTCTCTCTCTCTCTCTCCTCTCTCTCTCCTCTCTCTGTCTCTCTCACTCTCTCTCTCTCACTCTCTCTCTCTCACTCTCTGTCTCTCCCTCTCTTCCCTTGACGATTTTATCCTCTGCAGAGGGATGGTGATATCACCTTTGTTACGTGATAAAGACTATTTTCACCAGAGCCTTTGAGTACGGGCGACGCGCTCTGTACATTTCATTCTGGTCAGCGGCAGGAAATTTTACTCAGCTGGTGGGGGGTCTCGGTCGGCCAGGACCCCTTTTTGTCCAACTGAATGAAATATTCTGCGGGAGTCAGAAGTAAATTCCGAAAGGGTCGCTGCCATGTCGAGGGAGTTACTTTGTACAAAGAGAGAGACAGAGGTACGGCTAGGGATAAGGATAGGGGTAAGGACAGGGATAGGGAGAGGGATAGGGAGAGAGATGGGGACAGACATAGATATAGATATAGGGATAGAGATAGGAATAGAGATAGAGACAGACATAGAGATAGAGACAGACATAGGGATAGAGATAGACATAGGGATACAGATAGGGATAGATAGAGAGTAAAATAGAGAGTGAGAGAGAGAGAGAGAGAGAGAGAGAGAGAGAGAGAGAGAGAGAGAGAGAGAGAGAGAGAGAGAGAGAGAGAGAGAGAGAGAGAGAGAGAGAGAGAGAACAGGGTGGGCTTCTGGGTGGATACACGAAAACGCTCCCTTCCTTGGGATGGTTGGACTGGGTAAAAATCTCAGCCTCAGCCTATCTCTGTGTTAAAGTATTATTATTTACCTGTTTGTTTATTACCATTATCTATTTCATTTTTTATTTATTTATATATTTTTAATATTATCATTATTAACTATTATCATTATTATTATTACTATAATTTTTCCATCCAACCTAGTTATGGACCAAAAGGTCTTCTGTCGGCATGCTCTTCCTTTATAATTCTTTGTGTTCTTGGATATTTTCGGGCAACGGGACACCGACTTCTTGCCAGAGATTCTGTTGATTCATAAATGATCCAAGTCTGTTTTGGGAGAAAGCAGTGGATGTGGTGGATGTGGTGGATGTGGTGCTAGAGGTTTTGGCACAGGTCCTTGTGGTGGATGTGGTGGGAATGGTGGTAGTGGTGGATGGGGTGGTAGTGATGGTAATGGCTATGGTAGTGGTGATGATAATGGTGATAATGGTGATAGCGGTGGAAGTGGTGATAGTAGTAGTGGTGGTAGTGGTGGTGGTGGTAGTGGTGGTGGTGGTAGTGGTGGTAGTGGTGGTGGTAGTGGTGGTGGTAGTGAATGTTGTGGTGATGTTGGTGGATGTAGTGGTAGCAATGACAGTGGTGGTGATGGTGGAGGTCGTGGTGGTGTTGGAGAAGTGATGGTAAGGTGGTGGTGCTGGTATGGGTAGTTGTCGTGATGATGGTGATAGTAGTAGTAGTAGTAGTAGTAGTATTAACAGTAGTAGTAGCCCCAAACCCTCTACCCTTTCTCTCTCTCTCTCTCTCTCTCTCTCTCTCTCTCTCTCTCTCTCTCTCTCTCTCTCTCTCACTCACTTTCTCTCACTCTGTCTCTTACTTTCTTCTCCCCTCCTGATCCCATCTTCCTTCTCCCCATCCTGTCCTCTTTTTCCTCCTCCTTTCTGTCACCTTGCTTTCCATATAGCTTCTCTTCCGTTCTCTCTAAATCTGTATCCACCATAGCCACCCTCGAAATTCCTCACGCCCTGGCTCTCTTTCTCTAGCTGCCCCTCTCATTATATCTGCGCAATTGCATTCCCTGGCACTCTGTCCCCTCTCACCCCTCTTATCCAAATGCTTTTTAAATATACATCTCTCACGTGTTCTCTCAGACAAGCATGAGGGAAAGTTGTGAACTATCATATGAGAATTGAGTACTGGCAAGCCAGGTGACGAACAAAGAATGTCATTTGGAATTATAATATTACAAAGGTTGTGCTCTGGGGCTGGCACAGGTGGGGACTGGTGGTGTTAGCATTGTCCATTTAAGTCACCCAAGGACTAGGAATCTCACCTGTGATGGTCAGCAAAACATTCTGCATTTGTGCGTCTGTGCAGCAAAATTGCAGATAATGTTGATGATGGAGGCAGAGGCCATTCAAGATAGACTTCACAATGACACCAACAGAAAGAAGAAACCAGAAGGCAGAGCCAGAAATTTTGCAGACAAGATGAGGCAGGGAACGGTTACAGTTGCCATGAGGTCGCTCGCAGGAGAGGATGAAGACCCAGGAGTTCTACCCCTAAACGAGGAAACGCTGAAGATTCTAAAAGAAAAGCATCCAAATGCAAGACCAGCAAATCCGGACACCAAATTCAATGGTGACTACTTCCCACCCCACGAAGTGATCTGTGAGCGCATCACGAGAGAAAGGATCTAGAGCCTTGCTCTACACACCCAGGGAGAGGAAGGTCCATCGGGCTTAGGTGCGTCTGGATGAAAATGTCTCCTTAGTACCAAACTATTTGGGACAACAGCGGTGGGACTGTTGGATGCCATCGCTAGTTTGGCGAGGAAGATGGCTACTGAGGACTGTCAGCACCATGAGACATGACGAGATAGGGGATCTCACTGTCCAAATGCTTCGAGAGGTATGCAAGTGTGTGACCATCGAAACAACATAACTCCCACTAGGAAGGGAGAACTTCGGGCACCACACGTCCAACACATCAGATGGAGCACGAGTGGATGTCATCGCAACAGGTTTCTGGGCACGGGGACAACTGGACTTCTTTGACATGTGAATATCTGATCCGATGGCCCCCTGTTACAATAACCTAACTATTGAGGCGTCCAACTCCCAGAACGAGAATGAGAAAATCAGGATGTACGAGGAGCGTATACAGAATGTGGATCAGGGCTCATTCATTCCAATAACCTTTACGACTTCAGGCGGGATGGGCCCAAGGGCAAAGGCATTCTACGCTCGTCTGCCAGAGGTGATTGCAGAAAAGAAACAACAACCAAAAACCAGGACTGTATTGTGGATGAGATGTAGACTGTCGTTCTCACACTTAAGATCAGCCCTCCTATGCCTGAGAGGTACCAGGTCCCCACTGTCTAAATCAACACACGTACAAAACCTAGATTTTGAGCAGTTTAGTAGAGAGTAGGATGAATGAACTTCTGTATTAGGTTTCATTAAAACGAAATAATAATAAATACAAAAGGGTAGTCGACCACAGTCATTGGCGAGAGAGGGGCCAATGAACTGTTTCTGTGGGAGACAGATCTTGACTGCTTTCACCACACAGTTCCACGAGGATGGAGGTCGTTTTAAAAAAAAGTAGTAGTAGTAGCTGTAGTAGGATGGAGGTCGTTTTAAATATAAAAAAGTAGTAATGGTAGTAGTAGCAGTAGTAGTAATAGCAATAGTAGTAGTAGTAGTAGTAGTAGTAGTAGTAGTAGTAGTAGTAGTAGTAGTAGTAGTAGTAGTAGTAGTAGTAGTAGTAGTAGTAGTAGTTGTAATAGCAGTAGTAGTAGTAGTAGCATTCTGTACGTACACACAATCTCAGTGCTACTGGAGATATGACTTCCGAGAACTTCCCGTCGCTAGAGTGTGAGGAAGTGTCTGAGGAGGAGACTTCACGGTCCCTCGCGCAAGTTCGGCTTAGCCTCGATTCACCTCCGCGGACCACGCAGAAGTCGCCCTTCTGCCGCGAGGAGATAAGGGTCTCGCGGGGCGCGTGGCAGACACAGCCTCTGGCTACAGGGAGCGTTGGCTGCTTGCAGTGAGGGTGTTGGAAACGAGGGTGGTGGGAGTGATGGTAGAGGGTATGTGTGTTTGGGTTGTGTGTGTGTGTGTGTGTGTGTGAGAGAGAGAGAGAGAGAGAGAGAGAGAGAGAGAGAGAGAGAGAGAGAGAGAGAGAGAGAGAGAGAGAGAGAGAGAGAGAGAGAGAGAGAGAGAGAGAATAAAAGAGAGGGGAGAGAAGAGGAAGACAGAGGGGAAGGGAGGGAGAAAGGGAGTGAGGTAAGAAGAGGGAGAGGGAAAAGATGAAGAGAGAAAAAGAGGAGAGTGAAAGAGAGAAGAGAATAAAAAAAGCGGAGAGAAGAGGGAGATCAAGGGGAAGGGAGAGGGGGAATGAGTGGAGAGAGAGAGAGAGAGAGAGAGAGAGAGAGAGAGAGAGAGAGAGAGAGAGAGAGAGAGAGAGAGAGAGAGAGAGAGAGAGAGAGAGAGAGAGAGAGAGAGAGAGAGGTATTAATAGTAGAATGAAATGAATTGTAGTGTTACTATTCTCGGTGTTGGATGCGAGGATGGTGGAATAAATGTGGTATAGTTAATATTGGTTCTCCTGTCACTATTCATAGTATGGAAGGTCACTGATGAGCATAGTGACGTAAGGATAGTTGCGACTATCAGAATATTTTAAACTATTATGAATGGAAGTGCTCTGTGTTGTCAACCCAGTGGTGGTGATGGTGGTAGAGGTGGTAGAGGTGGTGGTGGTGGTGGTAGCAATATTCTTTTTCATTGTTATTGTTCTTCTATTGCATATATTGTCGTTGTTCTGTTGCTTTTTGTATTTGTCATTTTTGCATTTTCATTTACTTTTCTTTTTTCTTCGTCATCGTCGTCTTTGTCATCATCCTTTGCCGTCGTCGCTGGTGTTGTCATTGTTTTTGTCGTTGTTGTCTTTGTCTTTGGCCTCCCGTCGTCGTCGTCCTCTTTGCTGTCATTGTTGTTATGTGTATAAGTACGTGTGTGTGTGTGTGTGTGTGTGTGTGTGTGTGTGTGTGTGTGTGTGTGTGTGTGTGTGTGTGTGTGTGTGTGTGTGTGTGTGTGTGTGTGTGTGTGTGTGTGTGTGTGCGCGCGTATGTGCTTATGTGTGTGTGATTCACCATGTTCTTGGATCACGTGTTGGACTCGTGTTCGACAGTTATTTCCCTCCCGGAAGAGAGCCCAGAGCTCATATACGACCGATCTATGGGTACTGCTGTGACCTTACACGCACACACACTTCCAGCTCCCCGCCCACGAGAGTTGGAGTAACGACTCGCAGCTCAACGATACTGAAATTATTTCATCCCTGGACGGGATTCAGAACCGGACCGCCCTATAGGCGGTCGAGAATTTTACCACTTCGCCACGAGTGTGTGTGTGTGTGTGTGTGTGTGTGTGTGTGTGTGTGTGTGTGTGTGTGTGTGTGTGTGTGTGTGTGTGTGTGCGTGTGTGTGTGCGTACGTGTGTGTGTGCGTGTGTGTGTGTGCGCGCGCATGCTACGGTCGCGTGGCCACGCCGTTGCGCAACAGGTACTCCACTGTACGGACAGGTGAGCCTAATTGCAAACCCCTCCGCTACCACAACTACTACACCACCATTACTGCTTCTACTACTACAACTACTATTACTATTATTACCCCAAATGTTACTACTACCACTACTACTACTACTATCGTTTCCCTCCTCCCCCTCTCCCTCCTCTCCCTTTTCTCCTCTCCCTCTTCCTCCTCTCCTTCTCCCCCTCTCCCTCGTCCCCCTCTCCCTCGTCCCCCTCTCCTTCCTCCCCCTCTCCTTCCTCCCCTTCTTTCTCCTCCCCCTCTCCTTCCTCCCCCTCTCCTTCCTCCCCCTCTCCTTCCTCCCCCTCTCCTTCCTCCACCTCTCCTTCCCCTCCCTCTCCTTCCCCTCCCTCTCATTCCTCCCCTTCTCCCTCCTCCCCCTCTCCTTCCTCCTCCTCTCCTTCCTCCCTCTCTCCTTCCTCCCCCTCTCCTTCCTCCCCCTATCCTTCCTCCCCCTCTCCTTCCTCCCCCTCTCCCTCCTCCCCTCCCCCTCCTCCCTTTCTCCCTCCCCTCCTCCGTCCTCCTCTCTCCTTCCTCTCCCTTTCCTTCCTCCCCCTCTCCCTCCTTCCCCTCTCCCTCCTCCCCCTCTCCGTCCTCTCTCACCCTAAAACTTCACATGAAAGGATTCTCCGGCTTCCTACAAACGATTATATTCGTCTGTAAGGATTTTACATGCAAAACACATTTTAGCTTTAAAACGAACAGAACACTTTGGCGTCACCTAGAACAAAACCTATAAGGTGTGTCGCCTAGATTGAAAGGGTGAACGCAACCTGAACAGAATACGGAGAGCACCTGCACAGGTGCAGGTGTTCTCACGCCCTGAAATCGACCAATAAAGCGTGAAATTGGCACCTGACACGACGCTCCTTTTGTCGAACGTCCGCAGGATCGAACCCTGCCAGGATCGCAATTCCTTCGTCTTTAGCAAACATTTGCTCTTCCCGCGTACAGTCGGGGCCTCAAGTTCGCGTTCAGAGGATACCAATCCACGAGTGACGTGGAAATGTATATTTGTAAATATTTTTGTCTGTGCTGTCAGCTGTGAATTTTACGCAAAGGAATTGGCTGCGGAAAAAGTCGTCACATTTGTCCGATGTGCTCGTGTTATCAGAGCAAGTAGTAACTAGCGGCATATATACTAATACATATACATATACATACACATATACAAATGGTATACACATACATATACATACATATACACATACATATACATACCTATACACATACATATACATACCTATACACATACCTATACACATACATATACAAACCAATACACATACATATACATATATGTATACACATATTATACATATAATATACACGCACATAAACACACACACACACACACACACACACGCACACACACACACACACACACGCACACACAAAAACACACACACACACACACACTAACAGCGTGAAAGCTCAACCTACTCAATCCATCAGTTTCTACTTAAACTTCTGCATGAAATTCGTTCTGCCTGAACACGCAAGAGATATACAATGTTCACTTAAATAAAAGGCACAACAGAGAGCACGCACATAATTCATCATGCAAAGGTTTAAGACATATGAATGTAAGGGGACGTGATGCATATTAAAACATTTTTGATCTTATGAATTGGTAGGAGAAAATGTATTCTTGAAGGACGTGAATGCATAAAAGCTTGGAGACACACACACGCATACACACACAAAAACACACACACACGCACACAAATACACACACACACACACACACACACACACACACACACACACACACACACACACACACACACACACACACACACACACACACACACATACAGTATGTACTGTATGTATGTATGTATGGATGGATGGATCTATGTATGAATAAAATCAGCAGGCGACAGACCAAGTATGAGTAAGAGCACATCCCCGGTAAGAGCACATCCCCGGTGAGACCAATTTTAATTAAATCCCACAGCTAAGACCTAATCCTTAGATTAATTCTATTTAACTGATCCCGCTAAACCCCGTAGCCGAGTTAAACCACACACATCGTCTCATCATGGCCTACGCTGAAAGAGGATTATAATTAACCCGATTGCCGGAAGAACGAGTTTTAGTATGTCCGCTTAAGAGGATCGGGTACTAATTCAAGGAGGCTCTCAGACCACGACAAAAGAAAGACGAGACACATGCGCCCTGTCGCCCCATGACATTCTTAAGCTTGTTTTTTAAACAGACTCTTTTATATATATATATATATATATATATATATATATATATTATATAATATATATATATATATATACATATATATATATATCAGACAAATGAGAGAGAATGTGGGTGGGGAAGGGCAAACAAAGATGTGTTGGGAATAGAGTTTACTCCCTAACTAGTTTCGACCAACTTGGTTTTCTTCAAAGACCAAATTGGTCGCAACGTTAGGGCAATAGACTCTATTCCCAAGACATCTGTGTTTCCTACTCCACCCAAGTCTCTATATATATATATATATATATATATATATATATATATATATATATATATATATATATATATATATATATATATATATATATATATATATATATATGACGAAAGAAATGAGTGGAAACGAGTGCGAAAATGACAATGAGAACGAGGGCAAGAGTGAGGACGATTGAGACGGAGAATTAGAGGAAGAACAAGAATAGGAGTAAGAGCAAAGGAGAGCCGGGGAGGAAGGGAAGGAGGGAGGGAGGGAGGGAGGGAGGGAGGGAGAGAGAGAGAGAGAGAGAGAGAGAGAGAGAGAGAGAGAGAGAGAGAGAGAGAGAGAGAATGAGAGAGAATGAGAGAGAATTAGAGAGAGAATTAGAGAGAGAATGAAAGAGAAAATGAAAGAGAGAATGAAAGAGAGAGAATAAGAGAGAGAATGAGAGAGAGAGAGAGAGAGAGAGAGAGAGAGAGAGAGAGAGAGAGAGAGAGAGAGAGAGAGAGAGAGAGAGAGAGAGAGTGAGAAAATGAAAGACAGAGAATAAGAGAGAATGAGAGAGAGAATGAGAGAGAGAATGAGAGAGAGAGAGAGAGAGAGAGAGAGAGAGAGAGAGAGAGAGAGAATAAGAGAGAATGAGAGAGAGAGAATGAGAGAGGGAGAGAGAGAGAGAGAGAGAGAGAGAGAGAGAGAGAGTGAGAGAGAGAGAATGAGAGAGAGAGAGAGAGAGAGAGAGAGAGAGAGAGAGAGAGAGAGAGAGGAGTGAGAGAGAGTGAGAGAGAGAAAGCGAGAGAGAAACCGAGAGAGAAAGCGAGAGAGAAAGCGGGAGAGTGAGAGGGAGAGAGAGCGAGAAAAAGGGTAGAGCGAAATAACAAGAGAGAGAACGAAAGAGAGTTAGAGAGAGCGAAAGAGAGAGAGCTAAAGAGAGAGACTTAAAGAGAGAGACTTAAAGAGAGAGAGCGCGAAAGAGAGAGAGCGAAAGAGAGAGAGCGAAAGAGAGCGAGAAAGCCAGAAAGCGAGAAAGCCAGAGAGAGGGAGAGGGCGACAGAGAGCGAGAGAGAGCGAGAGAGGGCGAGAGAGAACAAGAGAGGGCGAGAGAGAGCGAGAAAGAGCGAGAATAGGGTTCTATTGAAGGCTGTAATTATAATCAAACAAGAAGAACGTTCCCGTGAACAGGGTTCCCATAGGAACTGACGAGCCTTCGCTTTGTGAAATTAGTCATTAGTGCATTGTGTGCACAAGAGGACTACTAACCCGATTCCAATCTCTTCTCCATTGTTTATGGACGAGCTGGAAATTACGCACTGTTACGCAAGCACACATACGTATACGCAGACACGTAGGCAGGTACACACGCACGCGCACACACACAAACAGAAACACACAAACACACACACACACACACACACACACACACACACACACACACACACACACACACACACACACACACACACACACACACACACACACACACACACACACACACACACACACACACACACACACAAACACACACACACACACACACACACACACACACACACACACACACACACACACACACACACACACACACACACACACACACACACACACACACACACACACACACACACACACACACACACACACACATAAATACACATACACGTGTGTACACGCCCACACACACGTAATCGTAGTTTTCATAAACTGGAAACAAGTAAACATACACGCATGCACGCATGCACACACACACACGCACGCACGCACACACACACACACACACACACACACACACACACACACACACACACACATAAATACACATACACGTGGGTACACGCCCACACACCATACACACACAGATACGCACACACACACACACACACACACACACACACACACACACACACACACACACACACACACACACACACACACACGCGCGCGCGCGTGCGCCTTTCCCCCCCACACCCCTCAGTTCTCCTTCCCCGTTCCCCAACCCCCTTCTCCCTATCTGTCTGTCCCTATTCTATATATTCTTCTATTTCCTTTTCTTTCCCCTCTCCCTTCTCTCTATCGGCTCACTCCTCTCCCACCTTTCCTCTCTCCCAACCTCCCTTTTCTCTCTACCCTCTCTTCTCTCTACCCCCTCTTCTCTCTACTCTTTCTTCTCTCTACCCCCTTCTCCTCTCTAAACCCTCGCCTTTCTACTCCCTCTTCTCTCTATCACCCTCTCCTCTCTAAACCCTCTTCTCTGTACCTCATCATCTCTCTATCCCCTCTTCTCTCTACCTCCTCTCTACTCTCTCTCTCTTCTTTCTACCCCCCTCTCCTCTCTACCCCCTCCTCTCTCTACCCACTCTTCTCTCTACCCACTCCTATCTCTCCTTTCTCTCTATCCTATTATCTCTCTACCCCCTCTCCTCTCTAAATCTTCTTCTTTCTACCCACTCTCCTCTCCATCACTATCCTCTCTACCTCCTCCTCCTACTACCAAGCCCTCTCCCCACTCTTGCCCTCCCACTATTCTCTTTGCCCCCTCCCTTACTTCAACTATACTCCCAACCCCCTCCCCATCTCCCACTATCCCTCATTACCTACTCTCCCCTCTCTCCCACGATCCCTCCTCTCCCCCTCTCCCCCCCTCTCCCACTCTCCACCATGCAAGGGATACTATAAAGCCTGAAAGACCAGAACAAGGTTCTGACCACATTGGCTGTGTCTCCCGTCCATCGTCCATCCGGGCTTGGTCCAATCTCAATGTCAA
>NC_134783.1:48981532-48984032 GCF_046742065.1 Oratosquilla oratoria | reverse complement strand
GTTCACAAATGCGTAAATAACCACTAGGAAAAGTAAACTAACGAATCAGAGCGCGTTCGTATAATTACATCTTCAGTGCAGATAATTCCTTCTTTGTATCTGCACTGAAGATGTAATTATACGAAAGCGCTCTGCTTCGTTAGTTTACTTTTCCTAGTGGTTATTTACGCATATATATATATATATATATATATATTATATATATATATATATATATATATAGACATATATTTATATATATATATACATATGTTCTTTTATATACATTTTATATATATATATATATATATATTATGGGAGAAAGCATACGCTGGACTCGACGTTCGTCAATTTATTCCGACGTTTCGAACCCTGTCCGGGGTTCGTCTTCAGGGTAATACAGTGGTAGCAATGGAAATGTACATAAATAAGGGGAATTTGGTACACTGGGACAGGTCTCCACAGTAACCGTTATAATCCAACGCAGTTAAACCAAATAAAAAACACAAATGGGAAACAAATATAAATAAAACTGTAAAAATAACAGGTGCAATACTTCCTTGAAAACATTCACCGAGTTTACCATAGAAAAAATATGTATATATATATATAAAGAAAATACAGTGAAAGTTGTAAGGATTCACCCCGCTACCGATGGGTCGCACCACTGTGCACCCCCGTGGAACAAATGTCCCGCGTAGCATGTATTATCACGAATAAAAGAAATTGGAACAAGAACACAAAATCCATCAATATCATAAACATGCAAAAAAAGGAAGAGTACACATTGAAATAAATAAGAAATGCAGTGTGAAAAAATGTCCCCCAAGATTGGGTATAAAGGCTGTACGACGTGGCATGCCACAACGATACGCGGAACAAAAGTCATGTAACGCATGCCACCACCGTTAGTAAATTTCATAAATAAATAAAATTACATACATAAAAATTATGAAATTTACTAACGGTGGTGGCATGCGTTACATGACTTTTGTTCCGCGTATCGTTGTGGCATGCCACGTCGTACAGCCTTTATACCCAATCTTGGGGGACATTTTTTCACACTGCATTTCTTATTTATTTCAATGTGTACTCTTCCTTTTTTTGCATGTTTATGATATTGATGGATTTTGTGTTCTTGTTCCAATTTCTTTTATTCGTGATAATACATGCTACGCGGGACATTTGTTCCACGGGGGTGCACAGTGGTGCGACCCATCGGTAGCGGGGTGAATCCTTACAACTTTCACTGTATTTTCTTTATATATATATATACATATTTTTTCTATGGTAAACTCGGTGAATGTTTTCAAGGAAGTATTGCACCTGTTATTTTACAGTTTTATTTATATTTGTTTCTCATTTGTGTTTTTGATTTGGTTTAACTGCGTTGGATTATAACGGTTACTGTGGAGACCTGTCCCAGTGTACCAAATTCCCCTTATTTATGTACATTTCCATTGCTACCACTGTATTACCCTGAAGACGAACCCCGGACAGGGTTCGAAACGTCGGAATAAATTGACGAACGTCGAGTCCAGCGTATGCTTTCTCCCATAATATGGTTCCTGGACTCCAGCTATTTACGAATATATATAATTATATATACCTATATATATATATATACTGTATATATATATATATACATATATATATATATGTGTGTGTGCGTGTGTGCATACCCATATATGTATTTAAGATATTTCATATATTACCTCAGTCTTCTTTAACAACCCCCCTTTGCCGAAAGTACTCCCCCCCTTCTCCCCATCGGTGTCTCTTTCTACCTCCAATATAACACCCCCCCTTTCCACCACTTCCCCATAAAAACATCTCCCCACCCCATCACTTCACCCCATTTCCCCAAAAGTAATTCCCTCCCCATCGACTTCCTCCCCTCCCCCCACTCTTTCTCCCTCCACCACAGCTTTCCTCCCCTCCTCCAACGCTTTCCTCATCTCTCTACTGCTTCCTTCCTCTCCCCCCCAAGTACTTCCCCCCCATTCTACCGCTTTCCTCCTTCCCCCCACACCCTCTCCTTCCTCTGTCATTTACTTGTTCCTTTCCACTCCCCAACCATTTTCCTCCTCTTTACTCAAAATATTCCCCCAAAATATCCACCCCCTCTCCCCAAAGTAACAACCCATTCCTCCAAAGTAACACCCCATCCCCCCAAAGTAACACACTTTCTCCCCAAACTAACACCCACTCCCTCCAAAGTAATACTCTCTTTCCCACCAAAGTAACACATCTTCCCCCAAAGTAACACCCTCTCTCCTCCTTCCTCCCCCAAAGTAACACCCCTCTCCCCCCAAAATAACACCCCTCTCCCCCTAAAGTAACATCCCCTCCCCCAAACTAACACCCTCTCTCCTCCCTCTTCCCCCAAAGTAACACCCCTCCCTCAAAAGTAACACCCCCTCTCCACCCAAAATAACACTCCTCTCCACCTAAGGTAACACCCCCTCTCCTCCCAAAATAATACCCCCTCTTCCCCAAAGTAACACGTCTTCTCCTCGAA
>NC_134783.1:48971532-48979032 GCF_046742065.1 Oratosquilla oratoria | reverse complement strand
TTTGCGATGTTTTGCAAGTTGAGAGGCAAGTTACTTGAACTGTAGAGGAAAGCGAGCAAATACATGTTCACACAGACCACTTTTCACTGACTTGGCCTCTGTGAACATGTACTTGCTCGCTTTCCTCTCCAGTGTAAGTAATTTGTACACTTGCCTTGCCTTTCAACTTGCCCCGTGTAAACAAGGCTTTACACCAGAAGGAGCTGTTGTCCATTATAGCCCAATGTCACTCCTACCCTTTGTGAAAACATGAATTTAAGAATCTTATTCCAGACGTCGCCAGGTGATTTTATTCAGTTCTGGTTGGGGGAGAAGGGGGATGGGACGGGGATGGGACGGGGAGGGGACGGGGATGGGACGGGGATGGGACGGGGAGGGGACGGGGAGGGGACGGGGAGGGGACGGGGAGGGGACGGGGATGGGACGGGGATGGGACGGGGATGGGACGGGGAGGGGACGGGGAGAGGACGGGGAGGGGACGGGGAGTGGGGGGGGGGCTTTGCCCGTCACAGGAGTCTAGAATACCTCCCTCAAGTTAGCTTGAACGGACACCATCTTCCCCTCCCTGACAATTTCGTGTAATGTTCTGTTTCCCACGCTTCCGTAGGAGCCAAATTGTACCATTTTCGAGTGGGACAATAGCCCTTACGGCCGGGACACTTCTCACGTGTTCGTTGAAAAACACAACGTGTTGTTCCCAACGATGCAATTATACATTTTGCGCACAAAGCCAGTGCCGGAGAAATACAATAGGGATACAATGGGTGCAGACACCTGAGGGAGACCTTCTGGTCCGTGGCGAGGTCGGACCACAATTACAAAAATGTTTCGTGTCACACTTTTCGGAAGCTTGAACCAAGATATTATATATTTTATTCTGGGTAACGCCTGACAATTTTACCCAGCTGAAGGTTAGACGCAGTTCCAAATGGAATCGTCGTTTTCTTTTAAAACTATTTGACCTTAGCCAGAACACCGTGCTGAAAGAATAGAACGTTTTGAACAAATAAAATCAACGTTTCGATACAACCTCTCAACATCTTCAGGACAAAACAAAACCAACTTCATTTCTTCCAATTCAGCCAATCGTTTCAAGATCCACGACACGTCAAAGCCGCACTCGACCTTCTCCTTGAGACCTAGGACTCATCCCACTCGTGTTTGTTAGTGTGTGTGTGTGTGTGTGTGTGTGTGTGTGTGTGTGTGTGTGTGTGTGTGTGTGTGTGTGTGTGTGTGTGTGTGTGTGTGTGTGTGTGTGTGTGTTTGTTGTAAGTTGTTGTTGTGTTTGTTGTATGTGTGTTTGTTGTGTATGTGTGTGTTTGTTGCTGTGCGTGTGTGTGTGTGTGTGTTTGTTGCAAGTGGTTGTTGTGTTTGCTGTATGTGTGTTTGTTGTGTATGTGTGTGTTTGTTGTTGTATGTGTGTGTTTGTTGTAAGTGGTTGTGTTGTTGTACTTGTGTTTGTGTGTATCTGTGTTTATGTGAGTGTGTGTGTGTGTGTGTGTGTGTGTGTGTGTGTGTGTGTGTGTGTGTGTGTGTGTGTGCATCGCGTTTGTGTGTGCGTATGTATATGTGTATGTGTTTTACACCATAATCTTAAATTAATAACTAAATTCTTGACCAACAGCCACTCAGTTACGCTCCCATCGAAGCACCCGATCCATCACGGACTCCGATTTCAGACCGACGGAGAGTCATTACCACTGCACCAGCAATATGTATGTCACACGGGCCACATACCATGGTATTAGTGATCAACCTGTACAAGGCCACTCCCTTTTCACATCCTCCATTCTCCCCTCTCCCCCTCCCCCTTCCCTCTCCCCCTCCCCCCTTCACCCGAGATCTCCAATTAACTCCCCGTTTGTGCTGGGAGTACCATTTATTGTATTGAATGAAGTCGTCATACATACATAGATACATACATACATATACACGCGCACACACACACACATTATATATATATATATATATATATATATATATATATATATATATATCTATATATATATATATATATATATATATATATATATATATATATGTTGTCACTCACAAAGCGAGGTAGCTAGGCTAGAAAAAGGTGTGGAGCCTACACCAGGAGGTGCTCAGCTGGGGCCGAAACGTCACCTTTGCCCTATGCACTTTGGGGACTGTTCGGACAGGTAATAGCGCTGGTAATGGGAGAGTAATGCGGGATTCAAACCCACGACTAAAAAAATATGCGAGACAAGCAACTTTATCACGTCTTACACCAGTTGTGAAAATTGTGCAAATTTTTTAGTGCTATTTAGAATTTACCTCTCTCTCTCTCTCTCTCTCTCTCTCTCTATATATATATATATATATATATATATATATATATATATATATATATGTATACATACACCAAGATTTTTCCCCCTTATAAGGGAGGTAGCCAAGACAATGTCACGTACCTACTCCCATCCACTCCAATCCCATTCACCACCCTTTCCCCCATCTCATCTTAGCTCCTCATGGATGACGGGTAATCCAGAAGTATATTCATAATACACATCATCCGTTTATCCCCTTAACCCTGGGGTTCTTAACTTGGGGTTCGCTGTACCCCCAGGGAATACAAAACCTTGAACCCAGGGGTACGGGGCATGATAGCCAGTGTATAGTACTGTATATTTACAATGAGAGAGCAAACCAAGGTTTGCATCACTAATCCTTTTCATATGTTTGCATTGTATTTGTATTGGATGGGTGTACGAGACATGATAGCCAGTGTATAGTACTGTATATTTACAATGAGAAAGCAAAGCAAGGTTTGTATCACTAATCCTTTTCATATGTTTGCATTGTATTTGTATTGGATGGGGGTACGAGACATGATAGCCAGTGCAATGGTATGTTTACAACGAGAAAGCAAAGCAAAGTTTGTATCACTAATCCTTTTCATATGTTTGCATTGCGTTTGTATTGGATGGGGGGTACGAGAAAATTTTCTGAGATATCAAAAGGTACGGCATTGAAAAAAACTATCATGTTCATTCTTAATGTCGGCATGTGATTTTTTTTATTTCAGGGAAATCCTACAAAACCGTGAGCGTTTAATAAGGTGTTAACTTTGGTCTGGTTCTCGCCGAGTGATTTCATTGATTTGATTAAAGACTTGTAACAAATGGCGTGTTCTTCTTGACTCCCTCTCCCGAGGTCACGAGACCCGGGAACGATTCCCAACGGCTGACAACGACCACTTCTGTCCGTGTACTTAGGGCAAAGGTGAATAGCTTGGCCACAGGTAATTAATCGCCCCAAGGCGATTATGTCCTTTTAACTTGTGGCCTTTGATTGTAAACAAAGATCAGCTGATCGTGACTTGTTGACGTTTTGATCAGCTGATCGGGGCTTGTTTACATTTTAAACAGCTGATCGTGACTTGTTGTTTTGATCAGCTGATCTGTATTTCTTTACATTTTGAACAGCTGATCGTGACTAGTTGAGGTTTTGATCAGCTGATCGGGGTTTGTTGACATTGTGATCAGCTGGTCGTGACTTGTTGAAATAGTTTCAGGTTTTGCCGCTAGGCAGCGCACGATATCTTTGCTTGCCTATTTTCTAACTAGAGCAATTTGTTATGATGATCCCATTATATATTTCAATCAGCTTAGGAAAATTCACTACAAAGAATAAGTTAGGAATATGTTAATCAAATACATTTTCACATGCCCACGTTATCTATTTGTACGTTTCATTTATTATCTATTTCATTTATCCATGTATTCAATCATTAATCTATTTTATCTACTTTAATTTATATTTTGCTTATAGCCTTAACCCAGACAAAAAAAAAAAAAAAATTACTGGTTTACTTACCCATGGGATCCCATTGTCATCTATACCAATGAGGCAACAACCGCAATAACCAATTACATCACCATTATTTCCAGTTTCCTGGTAATGCTCGATTCCAACACCCACCCCTGTAATACTTCTTTCCTCCTCCTCCTCCTCCTCCTCCTCCTCCTCCTCCTCCTCCTCTTCCTCCTCCTCCTCTTCCTCCTCCTCCTCTTCTTCCCCTCCCCGACTATCTCTCCCTCTTCCTCCGTCCTCTCTCCTCCTCATCTCACCTCAATAATCCCTCAACCCCATCACTAAAGGGGGTCGTGACACACTCAAGAACTCTTTCAGTCTGCAGACCGCCGGGCCCCCTCCCCCTCCTTTTCCCCTCCACCCTCCACTCTTTCCCTTATCCCTCCCTCTACACCTTCCCCCTCCCTCTCCCCCTTTCCTCTCCCTATTCCCCTTCCTTCTTTTCCTCAAAGTAAATAAAAACAATCCGACGGCAGGCCAAACTAAGAACACAAAATATTCGACCATAGTAGAGATGGTAATAGTATACATCACCACCACAAGCCTCACGCTCCCTATCCTAACCCACAGTCCTTCCCTTCACAATCCAGTCCTTAATCACCCATTCCATCTTATGCCTCATCTACGTCCATTCCTCCCCTTTATTCTCACTCCCCCTCCCTCCCCCACAAACTCCTTCATCCCCCCTATATCCTCTCAACCCCCCCCCCCCCCGAAGGACCTCCTTCAGGATGTTGGAGATTAACTGTAGAAAACGAAGTGAGGGGGGGAGGGGGCGGAAGGAAGAAGGGGTGAGGAGAGGTAGTGGAGGAGGAGGAGGAAGATGAGGAGGGAAAGCTTGGTGGGAATAAAGAGGAAGAAGACTTTAGGAAAGTGAGATTATAAGAAAATAAAAGATAAATAAATGTAAACAAAAGAGGAAAAAAAAAATAAGAAAATAAAAGAAAAAATTAAAAAATAAAAGATGAGAAAAAGAAAAGACAAAAAAAAAGAAGATAAAGAGGCAAAAGATGAAACATGGGAAGAAAAAATGAAAAAAGAGGACAAAAAAGAAAAAACAGGAGTAGAAGACAAGAAAGAGAAAGAGGAGGAAAAAAGAGTCGAGATAACAAGAGAGTACGGGAAGACAGAAGCAGGTGGAGGAAAACAATCATGAAAACAAAATCGTGGAAATAAATCTAAATAAATTTGAAAAAATTCTGAATAAACTGGAATAAACTGGAATAAACTACGAGCCCGTGACCAATCCAAACAATCAAGCTCTGGATGGACGCGAGAGTAAACGTAGAGGGCAAGTTAATTGAGGAAAATATAGAGGAAAAGAGAGAGGAGGGAGGGGTAGGAAGGGAGGGAAAGAGGGAAAGAGGAAGTGAAAGTGAGATGATAGTCAGGCTCCCTCATTAGCATGGCTTATTCATACCCTCCTCCACCCCTCCACTCTCCCCTCCACACACCTGCCCGCCCTCCATACAGCCCAATGAACTCCACCTGTTCATTCGGATGAACGAGATGTCGCTCCTGTGTTCAGATGAAGTTCCAATGGTCGGCAATTTCAAGGAGGGTGGGAGAGAGGGAGGAAGGGTGGGAGAGAGGGTGGGGGAGAGGGAGAGAGAGAGAGAGAGAGAGGGAGAGAGAGAGAGAGAGAGAGAGAGAGAGAGAGAGAGAGAGAGAGAGAGAGAGAGAGAGAGAGAGAGAGAGAGAGAGAGAGAGAGAGAGAGAGAGAGAGAGAGAGAGAGAGAGAGAGAGAGAGAGAGAGAGAGAGAGAGAGAGAGAGAGAGAGAGAGAGAGAGAGAGAGAGAGAGAGAGAGAGAGAGAGAGAGAGAGAGAGAGAGGGAGGGAGATAGGAAGAGAGAGAGAAAGAGAGAAAGTGTGTGTGTGTGTGTGTGTGTGTGTGTGTGTGTGTGTGTGTGTGTGTGTGTGTGTGTGTGTGTGTGTGTGTGTGTGTGTGTGTGTGTGTGTGTGTGTGTGTGTGTGTGTGTGTGTGTGTGTGTGTGTGTGTGTGTGTGTGTGTGAGAGAGAGAGAGAGAGAGAGAGAGAGAGAGAGAGAGAGAGAGAGAGAGAGAGAGAGAGAGAGAGAGAGAGAGAGAGAGAGAGAGAGAGGAGACTAGTGCACATGGGTGTGTGTAGAGAGATTGAAATAACATAGCGACACTTAACCAATACCATTCTGGTCAGTGGCAGAATATTCTATTTACCAGACATGTTCCACGAGATAAAAATGGGACTACGGGTTTGAAGCCTTTCAATTTGGCCACAATTTAAATCCGCAATTTGGCCAAAACACCAAAATCCCATTTATTTTACTCCAATACCCTCTTTCCGCGGATTTCTTTTTTTTAACTCAAACTCTTCGTCCACCCACCCATCAACTCCATACTGGACTCCACTGTCCCTCAACTGTTCCATTCTCTACATCAAATCGAGTTCATCCCAAATCTATTGTCCCCCTGGACCCGCTCAAGACAATGGCATACTTTAGTCATATTCTTCTCTCTAAGAACATACGATAGTTCTTTGTCTAAGCGAGGGTGGGTGAGGGGGTTAGCGTAGAAACGAGGTTATACCCACGAAAAACGACGAGTTTAAACCCTACTTAACCCTCTTTATGTGGATGAATTAGTCTTATCCATCGTTTACGTTGTTGACCGGCGATTCCATTCAGATAGTGACCACCCCTTCTCCGTTTTCTATTTCAGGTAAGTCGTCAACCTCCCAGGCTCCTATTCGTCTCCGAGGAACTCCTTTGGTAGAGCGAAGGGGATTGACCCCAAATAAAAGGATCCAATCGCTTATTAAACAATCAGATTCCTTGTAGATGGATTCTGTTATTGATAAAGCGATCGAATAAAAAATAAACGGATTCAACTTCTTATAAAGATATCAAATCCTTTATAGATGGATCCAGTCGCTTATAATACAATCATATCCCATATTGATCCAGTTTTTATATAGTAATCAGACCCTAAGTAAACAAATCCAATTGCTTATAAAGCAATCAAATCCCTTATGAGTCCAGTCACTTATAATACAATCAGAGCCCTTATAGATGGATCAAGTTACTAATAAAACGATCAGATCCCAAGTAAATGAATCCAATCTTTTAAAAAAAAATCATACCTCAAAGTAATGGATCCAACCGCTTATAAAGTGATCAAATCCCTTATAAATGATTCAAATTGAGTACAAAGGGACCGGATCCTTTTTCGATGGACTCAATCCTTTAAAAAGTGACCCTCGACAGCCAAGGATACCTTTTCCATGGCGACTCGGAAACCCCTTTCTCTTTGGTAAATGGCAATTTGCCTTCTGCCTTTTCCTTGATGCGTAATGACTGTGGACACATGTCGGGTAAACAATTCTTTCGTCCTTGTGTTGACTCTAATGGCGAGGGAGGGGTGGGGTGGGGGGGTCTTATCCGGTCAGGTGGGATTACTACCTATAGTTGCATTGAAATTCGAGGACACCGCGCTTTCGCCATTGAGACCATCTTTGCATTTCTCATTTGTTTCGGTTGTATTATACTTAGGTCCTCTGGTGACACCAGAGGATTCTCTTCAGGGGAGAGGGGTCCAAAGATAATCACGAGTAACTATGGAGTAGTGAGTTATTTGGTAGATTTTCTTCTGGTTAACGTCAGAAGGCTGAGAGGCAGAGGCAGAC
>NC_134783.1:48959032-48966532 GCF_046742065.1 Oratosquilla oratoria | reverse complement strand
TATGTGTGTGTATATATAGATATTTGATAGCTCGTATACTTTTGTGTTCATGTGTTCGTGGGTGCGTATGTGTGTATCCGAGCACTTGTTCCCACGATCTTGCCGTTCTCGCAGTAAATAATAGACCTGACTCATGGAGGGCCAAGATGAGGAAGGAGGAGAGGAAGAGAGGAGGAGAGGAGGAGGGTAGGAGAAGAGGAGAGGATGGAAGGAGGAGAGGAGGAGAGGAGGAGAGGAGGAGAGGAGGAGAGGAGGAGAGGAGGAGAGGAGGAGAGGAGGAGAGGAGGAGAGAAGAGGAGTGTGTGTATATTGTACCGGAATATTTGTGTTTTTGATAATGTGTGGCAATTCGTAATGGGACGAGCAGAGATTAGTGAGAAGAGGGAGGAGGAGAAGGAGGAGGGGAGGAGGAGAAGGAGGAGGGGGAGGAGGAGGAGGAGGAGGAGGAGGAGGAGGAGGAGGAGGAGGAGGAGGAGGAGGAGGAGGAGGCGGAGGAAGAGGATTAGCTATAGTGGAGGGACAGAAAAGTTGGGTTAAAAAGGGTTGCAAGGGAATCTGGGTAACTTTAGAATGATTTAATTTCTTTACCTGAGACTGGAGGGGTACGGGGGTTGGGAGGAGGAGTGGGAGGAGGAGGGATAAGAACAGGAGCAGAAGCAGGAGGAGGAGGATGGGGAGGATGAGGATGAGGATGATGAGGATGATGATGATGATGATGATGATGATGATGATGATGATGATGAGGAGGAGGAGGAGGAGGAGGAACAGGAGGAGGAGGAGGAACAGGAGGAAAAGGAGGAGGAGGTGGAGGAGTAAGCGGAGGAAGAGTAAGAATAGGAGTAGGAGCAGAAGTGGGTGGAGGGGGAGGAGGAAGAGGAGGAGGAAAAAAAGGGGGAGGAAAAGGGGGAAGAAGAGGAGGAGGACAAGGATGAAAATAACGACGGAGATTCTCTTTTGGAAGACTCCTCCTCCTATCCCCCTCTCCCCCCTCTCTCATCTCCCCCTCCCTCCTCTCACCCACTCTCCCCCTCTCTCCTCATCTCTCCCTTTCTCCTCCTCTCCCCTCTCTCTTCCCTTCTCTTCCTCTCCCTTCTCTCCTTATCGCCCTCACTCTTCCTCCCCCCTCTCCCTCTCCCTTCTCTCCCTCTCTTATTTCATCCTCTCTCATCATCTCCCCCTCTCTCATCATCTCCCCCTCTCTCATCATCTCCCCCTTTCTCATCATCTCTCCCTTCCCTCCTCATCTCCCCCTCTCTCCTCATCTCCCCCCTCTCCTCATCTCCCCCTCTCATCTCCCCCGCTCTCCTCATCTTCCCCTCTCTCCTTATCTCCTCTCTCTCTCATCTCCCCCTCTCTCATCTCCCCCTCTCTCCTCATCTCCCCCTCTCTCAATTCTCCCCCTTACCCTCTCCCTCTTCCTCTCCTCCTTTCCCTCCCCTCCCCCCTTCCCCTCTCCCTCCCACTCCCCCTGCCCCTCCCACTCCCACTCCCCCTCTCCCCCCTACACCCCAATCCTGCTCCCACGTCTAATGACGGCTGGATATTGAGATTCACTTAGGAATTCGGATAAATATATTTCCAAGCCATATGAGTACATAAGTGCGATTTTTCCTCCTCTTAAGCTGTCCCGGTGTTCCTTATGGCGCTAAATTACAACTACTAGGCTAGAATTTGTCAAAAAGGGATAATTTCTTTTTTAATATACATAATTCTTTTTTATCAAACGAAGAATACAACTTGATAATATATCATACTGTCTTCTACTCCACAGACTAACGTAAAAATGTAGTTACAATTAATTTTTTTAGTAAACATAATTTTTTTTATCAAACGAAAAATAAAACTTTATTATATATCATAGTGCCTTCTACTCCACAGACTAACGTAAAAATATAGTTACAATTATCTTTTATTCAGAGTCTGGTTCATGTCTGTCTGTCTGTGTGTCTGCCTATTTGTGTCTGCCTGTGTGTGTATACTAACCTGTCTATAAGTGTCTGCCTGTGTCTGTATGTCTGTCTGCCTGTCTACCTACTTTCTGCCTGTATATGTTTATGCGTCTCCTTGTATATATTTCTGTCTTTATGACTGTCTGCTTGTCTGTTTGCCTGTCTGTTTGTTAGTCTGTCTGCCAGTCACCTGTCTGCCAGTCTACCACTTTATCTGTCCGCCTTCCAGTCTGCCAGTCAGTATGTCTGTCTGTCCGTCTGCCAATCTGTTTGTATGCCTGCCAGTCTGCCTGTCTGTTTGTCTGTTAGTATGTCTATCAGTCTACCTGTCTGTTTGTCTGTCTGTCTCTGTGTCTGTCTGTGTCTGTCTGTCTGTCTGTCTGTCTGTCTGTTTTTCTCTGTCTATGTCTGTGTCTGTCTGTCCGTCTGTCTCTGTCTGCCTGCCAATGTATCTATCTACCAGTCTGTTTCATATACCCTCTCACAAAGAAAGATATACGTTGAAAAGAAAAAACAAAGAGAAAAAAAATCAACCCAATCTAATAAACAAACACTCGCCCCGGTTACACCAACCTACTTCCCTTTATACATTGTCTAAATATTCTCTCCTAGCTGACGTCGTCAGGCGATTTTATCCAGCCGAGAATTAAACTCGGGCCCAAAGAACTTATCCTTATCATCGCTGGAACCTCCTCTTAGCTGACTGAAATCATCCTGTGCTGACCAGAAGAAAATGTATAAAGTGTGACAACAGGTTATATGATCGAAGCCTTTCGTACTTTATATATTTTGTTCTGTTTAACTATAGACGATTCTGTTCGACTGAAGGGGACCCCCCTTCAGCCCGGAAGGGTACCCCACTTTCCTGAATAAAATCACCTGGCGACAGTCTTGACAATATCAATAAAAATATCCACCGCGACAGACTAATTCGATCTATATACCAAGAGATTTTTTCCCCCTTATGAGGAAGGTAGCCAAGCCAAAAGGCACGTACCCACTCCCACTCATTCCACTCCCACCCATTCCACTCCCATCCACCACCCTTCCCCTCCCCATCTCTAATTTTAGCTCCTCATGGATGACGGGTCATACCTGTATCTCACCAACTGCCCTGGGTCAGAGGCAATGTAGAAAGACAGACTTAACCCATTCAACTCCGATTAATAATAACAATAAAGGTATCCACCACGACCATTGTTTTCATCCGTTCGAGGATGACGATACTTGCAATATTTTATTCTGGCTGATTTCGACTGGGAGAAACCTCGAAAGATACATTTTGATCGGTGTGATTATTATGCTGCTACTAGCACAGCCAATAGCGGGTAACACGTATCCTACTACCTGGCATCCTATTTGGGTAAGCGTGTTGGTTGTAGGTTTGGTTAAAATAATCAGCCTTTGTACTGTACTTTCTCACCCCTCTCTCTCTCTCTCTCTCTCTCTCTCTCTCTCTCTCTCTCTCTCTCTCTCTCTCTCTCTCTCTCTCTCTCTCTCTCTCTCTCTCTCTCTCTCTCTCTATCTCTCTCTCTCTCTCTCTCTTTGCAGCTCGAAGCAAAACATCCCCATCGAAAAACAAAGAATTAGTGTTCTAGACAATCGTTTGACGATCATCGTTGAACCACGAACGATCATCGTTGGACGATGATCGCACGGAGCAAAACGTACCTTAACCAGGAAAAATATTGTGGCTGCCATAAGACAATTTAATAAAAAAATAAAAAAAAATCAATATATATTTTCATTTTGATAATTTTCTTTTTGTCGCGCGATTTTATTCATATAAGGAGAACCCCTGACTAGACACATCACACTGGAAACTTCTCGATAGCATGCTACTTGCTTTTGCTACTTGCTCTGAATAGCAACGACGATCTTTTGTTTTTCAAATTTTCAAAATTCAATTTACTCTTGCTGACGTCATAGAGTGAGAAGCTGATTGACGTTCTTACGGAAGTCCAGAATATTGAAACCGAAATAGTTTCTACTCAAACGAGGTAGCAGAAGCAAATAGCATGTTAGCCTAGTGCTGATTCTAGCTGTCGCCAGTCGATTTTATTTAGCCAAGAAAGTTCCCTTCCCCACCCAGATTGAAGAAGCCCTAGATCGGGTCAGATCCCGACTCTGAAACGAAGTTTACTCCCTCACCAGTAAACTAAATTCACTAGAAAATAAAAAAATAAATAGATATATGAATAAGTCAATAAATAAATATGTATATATAAACAAAGAAGCAAATGAATAGATAAATAAAAATAAATCAAATAATAAATAAATGAACGAAGATAAATAAAACATTAGACAAGTAAATGAATAAACCAATAAATGAATATGTATATATATAAACAAAGAAGTAAATGAATAGATAGATAAATAAAGATAAATTTAATAATAAATAAATGAACGAAGATAAATAAAACATTAGACAAGTAAACAAATAAATAAACGAACAAAAATAAATGAATGATTAGATTGAGAAATAAATCAAGAGACAAATAAACACGGTAAATGAATAAACAAGTACAAAATACTGAGAGGGTTAACCTCAAGCAACCCAGCCACCGGCTTTTAAAAATCCGGCAGAGACTATGCAGCGGTGAAGAGGGCAAGTAAATAAATAAATAAACGAAAAAAAAGAATAATTAGATTGAGAAATAAATAAGGAGACAAATAAACACAGGTAAATGAATCAACAAATACAAAATACTGAGAGGGTTAACCTCAAGCAACCCAGCCACCGGCTTTTAAAAATCCGGCAGAGACTATGCAGCGTTGGAGAGGGCAAGTAAATAAATAAATAAACGAAAAAAAAAAGAATAATTAGATTGAGAAATAAATCAAGAGACAAATAAACACACAGGTAAATGAATAAACAAATACAAAATACTGAGAGGGTTAACCTCAAGGAACCCAGCCACCGGGTTTTTAAAAATCCGGCAGAGACTATGCAGCGTTGAAGAGGGCCGGCTTGGCGCCTGTCAGCCAGCAGCCACGCGGAGACCTCGAGCAAGATCATCCAGACTCTCCCAGGAGAGCCTGGGAACAAGACTTCTGCCAAGGTTAAGTGCGGCTTGCCACATCATCACGTGCGCCCTCAGAGGCTCCCTCGCTCCCTCGCTCCCTCGTTCCCTCGGTTCTTACGTTCTACTGGATCCTTTATCACGTGCAAAATCTCTCCTATTCTCTCGTTTCTAAGCTCCTCCTAGATCCTTCATTATGTTTGTTCTCTTGCTCCCTCGGTTCTTACGTCCTACTGAAATAGATCCTTCATTATGCTTGTTGTCTAGTTCTTTCGATCCTTAGCTCCTACTGGATCCTTCATCACGTGTAAAATCTCTCCTATTCTCTCGGTTCTAAGCTCCTCCTAGATCCTTCATTATGTTTGTTCTCTTGCTCCCTCGGTTCTTACGTCCTACTGAAATGGATCCTTAATTATGCTTGTTGTCTAGTTCTTTCGATCCTTAGCTCCTACTGGATCCTTCATGACGTGTAAAATCTCTCCTATTCTCTCGGTTCTAAGCTCCTCCTAGATCCTTCATTATGTTTGTTCTCTTGCTCCCTCGGTTCTTACGTCCTACTGAAATAGATCCTTCATTATGCTTGTTGTCTAGTTCTTTCGATCCTTAGCTCCTACTGGATCCTTCATCACGTGCAAAATCCCTCTTGTTCTTTCGGTTCTAAGCTACTCCTAGATCCTTCATTATGCTTGTTCTCTCGCTCCCCCGATCCTTAGCTCCCACTGAATCCTTCATCACATGTAAAATCACTCTTGTTCTCTCGGTTCTAAGCTTCTCCTAGATCCTTCATTATGCTTGTTCTCTCGCTCCCTCGATCCTTAGCTCCTACTGGATCCTTCATCACGTGTAAAATCCCTCTTGTTCTCTCGGTTCTAAGCTTCTTCGCCTAGATCCTTCATCATCATGCTCGTTCCCTTGCTCTCTCACTCCTTTGGTCCTTAGGATGTCCTTACTAGATCCTTGTTCACCCTGATGTATCCTATTCCTCCTCTCCCTCCCTCTCGCTCTCCCACTCCCTTCTTTCTTTCTTCCGTCCCTCCTTCTGTTCTTCTCTCACTTTATCCATTCTTTCCTCCTTCACAATCCATTGTAGTTTTTCTTTTTTAATCATTTATTTATTTATTTATCTATTTTACGATTAACTTTTCCACAATGGTGATGTATTTTACAGACTTTCATATAACTAACGCTTCTGGCTGACATCAAACAATTTTATTCAGTTTAATATCAAGTTGCTCCAGCCCAAGAATACTAACTTGCAGTCTCCAAAACAGCTACTACTTGTGAACAGCTGATCATACATACTGTGTTCTATTAGTGATACTTAGCAGCTACCCTCATCGTCAAATTTACACACAAACTCGTCCCCTTAGAACGCATACGATTGGCCAGCTACCGGATGATGAGTGACGTCATTTCAGCATAGCCCTAATTGGTGCACTTGAATTCTAAGATCACACAAATCGCCAAATTTCGCGAAATAAAGTCAGCCAATTATCAGCAAAGGGCGGGGCTTATATATAAGGGGGAGGAGCCTGTGTGTTAAATATTAAATATGACAACTAATAACTAGCAAAGATAGTACCATTGTTGACCCACAGGAATATAGTACTCCTCTTCAACTCCATAAAGTGGTATACTTTAAGAAAATAATTCTGGTTAATGCCAAGCGATTTTATTCAGTCGAAACGAGACCCCGCGGTCCATCAACCCCTTCACACGGATGACGCAATTTACAGACTTTGTTCAGGCGACCGCCAGACGATTTTATTCAGCTAAGCTCCCCTTCATCATGCTGAAGGAGGTTAAGTCTTAAGTCTCAGTTAACTTCTCGTAACAGTGACAGGCTTTTGTAGATTTTTTTTTTTTTTTCTTAAACCAAGTTGATGAGGTTTGAATGTGGAAAATATTTCGACATTAACAATAAACAAACAAGTGGAACTCTCATCAAGTAGATGGACGAATAAAAATAATAAATAATAAAAATAGTTAATAATAGTAATATCAGTATGAATGATATAAGGATAGTATGAATTATATACTCGTAACAGTATGAACAATGATAAAGATAAAAAAAAAATTAATAATAAATAAAAACATTACTACTACTACTACTGCTGCTACTAGACGCAAAATAACAATAACAACAACACTGAGAAAATTGACAACAATAATAACCAATAAAAATAAATACCCATAAATCATGCCAGCAAGCTTGAAACGGGGTTAAGTGCGTGACCTTGCGGCCGGAGTGATTGCCAAAGCGATGAATAAACGGAGCTCAAGTTAGAACATAAAGAATCGAGAGTAACGAAACCCTCCCATTGTTCAATGAGCGAATCATTGATTAGGTCCGTCATCAATTCAAGGAAAGAATTAATATTTGTTTATGAGCATAAATCCTTTATCTATTTATTTATTTATTTATTTATCTCTTTATATGTTTTTGTTTATTTTTACTTGTTTTGTATCTATTTTATTTATTATCATTTATTCATTTGATTTACTTATTCTGATTTATTAATTTTTAT
>NC_134783.1:48954032-48956532 GCF_046742065.1 Oratosquilla oratoria | reverse complement strand
GTGCGTGTGTGTGTGTGATAAAGTACAAGGAAACCTTGAAAATAAATAACAATAACATAGGAATAACCATGACAACATACAAAATAACACAACTGATGGTGATATCATATCACCAAAGTTTTAACACTAACAAATTACAAATAAATTAGTGACGATGTTAAACAAGTGACAAGTAGTGGCGAAGACATAGCTAATGATAACAAAAGTGACGAAGATGCTGCTGTAATGCCTGCCATTTGTTTTATATTATTTGTTTATTTGTTATTATTTGTCTGTTTATTATCATTTGCTTGCTTTTCATTTATTATTATTCATCTGTAAATTTATCATTACTTACTATTTACCTGTTTGTTTATTACTTAACTATACCTATGCATTTATTATCTATTATTAATTATTATTTATTATTATTCATCTGCCAATTTATTATTTACTATTTACCTGTTTGTTTATTACTTAACTATAGCTATGCATTTATTTATTATCTTTATTATTATAATTTTTATGTTTATTTATCTATTTATAATCATTATGTTTTTTTCGCATCTGACCTAGTTATGGACCAAAAGGTCACCTATCGCCATGCTCCTCCTTTCTAATCCTTTGAAAACAAAATAGTAATAATAAAGATATAACAAAATAATAATAGTAACTCAAACTCACCCTCCCACTCCCACTCAGTGGGAAGTGAGAAACCCCTAGTAGAGCAAAGCTGTTTTTTCCCGACACTGGGTCGCCGCCCCGTCTGCTCATAAACTCGACACGGTATTCACTGAGTTACAACACGTCCCGAGCAATTTTAATACTATTAATGATAATAAATTGATAACAAGTGATAATAAGACGAGATAGCGACAAACTACAATAACAAAGAAACAAACAGATAAATGAAACATTATGAAAAAATCATAATAAATAAATGAAGACAAAAATAAACAAACAATTGCATAAATACATGAATAAATAAATAAAAAATATATAAACAGATAGATAAATTAAATAAAATTTAGAAAAGGAAGAGACATCAAAACAGCAACATCCGTTACAGCCGCGTAACGCGGCGTTACAAAAAAGCGTAACGGTCTAGAGCGGAGAAGTACCGAAAGCAGCGTGGACACGGAGAACTAATAACATGGCCGCTAACGACCAATTCCGGAGCCAGCGACGAATCCATCGAGATCCCAACGACCTCTCTCACGTTGCACAGAAACCAGAGGGGCATTACCATCAATAAGACCAACCACATAAAACGATAAAATCATTTAACTCCGCCCAAACTCGCTCTGTATTTTATTTGTTTTTTAGCTCCTCTCTTTGATGGCTTCTTCTTATTCTTCTTCTTCTTCTTCTCGATTGTTGCTCTCGGGTGAGGGGTGGAGGGTAGGGGGTTGGGGGGGTTGGGAAGGGGGTAAGGGGTTTGGGGTTGGGAAGGGGCTAGTGGGATGGAGAGAAGGGTTTGGAGTTGGGGTGGGGGTTTGGGGTTGGGGTGGGGGTTTGGGGTGGGGGTTTGGGGTTGGGGTGGGGGTTTGGGGTTGGGGTGGGGGTTTGGGGTTGGGGTGGTGGTTTGGGGTTGGGGTGGGGGTTTGGGGTTGGGGTTTGGGGTTGGGGTTGGGGTTTGGGGTTGGGGTTTGGGGTTGGGGGTTGGGGTTGGGGGTTGGGGGTTGGGGTTTGGGGTTGGGGCGGAGGAGGGTTTGAGGTGGGAGGAGAGGGAGGGGATGAGAGTAGTGGGAGGGGGTGGGGGTTTGGGGTTGGGTTAGGGTAGGGGGTTTTGGGTGGGGGTATGGGGTTGAGGCGGGGAAGGGAATAGTGGGATGGGGCAAAGGAGGGGTTGAGGTGGGAGTAGTAGGATGGGGTGGGTGTAGTGGAATGGGGTGGGAGGATGGGGTGGGAGGATGGGGTGGGGATAGGGGGTTGGTGTGGAGGTAGGGGGTTGGGGTCGGGGGTATGGGGTTGGGATGGGGATAGTGGGGTGGGGTTGGGGTCGGGGGTATGGGGTTGGGATGGGGATAGTGGGGTGGGGTGCAGGGGGTAGGAAGCTGGGGTAGAGGGTTATGGGGTGAGTAGGGGAGGTCTAATCCTTATTCAAGATCCATTTAACCCCCTAGACGTGGGGGCATACTTTATTAACTTTATTCTGGCGAAGTCGAATAAATCCATTCTAATAAAATACATTGCATGTGATTGACCCTCGATGGAGGAGACGAAGAAGGGGACGTCCACACAATTTGATGGCCGGGGCAAGTAGATCGGAAATGTCGAGATTTGTTGAGTGGGATGGAAGGAAGGGTGCCTGCATGGAAGATTGCTTCTCGGAGAGACCATGGTGACTGGCGCCGGCGTGTGAGTGAAGCAACGTGACCCCTGGCGTATGCCCCGATTATTATTATTGTTGCTGTTAATGATGATGATGACGATGATGATGATGATGATGATGATGATGATGATGATGATGATGATGACGATGATGATGATGATGATGATGATGATGACGACGACGACG
>NC_134783.1:48941532-48951532 GCF_046742065.1 Oratosquilla oratoria | reverse complement strand
TTTTGAAGATGGGCAGTAGGGAGACGATTCTCTCCCACGTACCCCTCAGCTCAACATCTTCGTTGAGAGTGTTGATGTGCTCTCCGGAAGAATGACAGGGAGATCCTCTCCGTCGTCTGTACCTAATGACCACTACATGCAGGCGTGGAGGCTTGTGGGGAATGGGAGGAGGAAAAGGAGGAGGAGGAAGAGGAGGAGGAGGAAGAAGAGGGGGAGGAGGGGGAGAGGAGGGGAGGAATAGGAGGAAGAGGAGGAGAGGGAGGGGAGGAGGGGGAGGAGGGGAGGAGTAGGAGGAAGAGGAGGATGAGGAACGGTAGTAAGAAGAGGAGGAGGAGGGAAAGGAGGGGAAGAGGGGAGGAGGAGCAGGAGGAGGAACAGGAGGAAGAGGAGGAAGAGGAGGAAGAGGAAGAGGAGGAAGAGGAAGGGGAGGAGGAGGAAGAAGAGGAGGAGGAAGGAGAGGAGGAGGAGGGAGAGGAGGAGGAGGAGGAACAGTAGGAAGAAGGGGAGGAAGAAGAGGAGGAAGAGGAGGAAGAGGAGGAAGAGGAGGAGGAGGACGAGGAGAGTGACGAACAGAAAGACAACGGGGAGGAAGATACCGAGGAGAAAAAAGAGAAGAGGGAGGTGGAGGAGGAGGGAGGTGGAGGAGGAGGGAGGTGGAGGAGGAGGAGGTGGAGGAGGAGGGAGGTGGAGGTGGAGGAGGAGGGAGGTGGAGGAGGGGGGAGGTGGAGGAGGGGGGAGGTGGAGGAGGAGGGAGGTGGAGGAGGAGGAGGGAGGTGAAGGAGGAGGAGGGAGGTGGAGGAGGAGGAGGAATAGGAGGAGGAAGAGGAGGATGTCGGAGAAGAGATGTCCCCTGGCTGCCTCCTGACGATTTTATTAAACTGTGCGTGACCCCCCTTTGGGAGCGAAGGGGGTAAGATGGTGGGGAGTGGAGGGGAGGGAGGGGAGGGATCCTCCATTCTTTGTTTGCAAACGGGCCAACCAAACAGTAATGGTTCCCCCCTTCCCCCCCCCCCGTCACCGCTCTCAGCTTGTTATTGTTGTCGCTCCCTGACGTGCGCTTCGTTATTGTTGTTGTTTGGGTGTTGTTTTTGTTGTTGTTATTGGTGTTGTTGTTATTGATGTTGTTGTTATTGGTCTTGTTGTCATTGCTGTCATTGGTGTTGTTGTTGTGATGCTGCTGGCTTTGTTATTGTTGTTGATGTCATGTTTTTGCTGCTGTTCGTGCTATTGTTATTGTAATTGTTGTTGTTGTTTTGTTGTTAGTGCTGTTGTTGTTGGTGGTGGTGGTGATGCTGTTATTGTTGTTGTTGTTGATGTTGATTTTGTTGTTATTGCAAATGGTCTCCGTTTCGTCATCATCTTCCCGTCCTCTCATCGTCGTCGTCGTCGTCGTCGTCATCGTCATCTCCGCCGCCGAAGACATTCCTCTTTCCACGACGAAGACGACCACAAGGAGGATGAAAACGACAACGACAACGACGACGACAACGACGACATTAACGACCAAGACGAGAGAGGACGAGGACGACAAGAAATCAAGATCAATTCTGTCCCTTTCACTGACGGAAATTTTCCTCCTTCAGTTGAATAAAATCGTCTGGCGCCAGCCAGGACTAAGTATCCTTGCACCACGGTGGTGGCTCAACGGTGGATCCTCTCTCAGCTGAATAAAATTCTTCGGTGTCAACAGATCAATCATGCAACCCTTTTGCTACGGTAGATTTCCCTAAAAATAAGTAAATAAATAAATAAAAATGAAAAAAATCTGGTGTCAGCCAGAATAGAATATATAGTGTGCGTCCTACACGGTGAGGTCACGTGCCGGATTCAGGACAACAAGCGATGCCGACGACAAACCCGATGATGGACAAGTTTGGCGCCACAGTAAACATTTCGCTAACCCGCAAACAACCGCGACCTAACGGGCATGCTACTGACTTCATACCCATGGAGAGGTAAACACACACCTTTCAAAAAGAGAGAGAGAGAGAGAGAGAGAGAGAGAGAGAGAGAGAGAGAGAGAGAGAGAGAGAGAGAGAGAGAGAGAGAGAGAGAGAGAGAGAGAGAGAGAGAGAGAGAGGAGAGAGAGAGAGAGGAGAGAGGAGGAGAGGAAGGAGAGAGAGAGAGGAGGAGAGGAAGGAGAGAGAGAGAGAGAGAGAGAGAGAGAGAGAGAGAGAGAGAGAGAGAGAGAGAGAGAGAGAGAGAGAGAGAGAGAGAGAGAGAATCCGTCACCTCAGCTGCCGGGGATCGAACTCGAGCCTTTTTTTCGAGAAAAGCAAGATTAAAGCCAACACGATGTTATTTCAAGATTATCGTGCTATCTGTGATATTATCCCACGCTTATCGTACAATCTGAGATAGTATTCATCACCCAAGCTACCTCCACTGCGAAAATAAACCCAAAATACAATAACTAAAGCCTTAACAAAGATTTATAATACAACCACATAAATGTGTCTGCCTGCTGTATAATGCAGCATGGAAGAAAATTGGTTTAATGCTTACCTGGCCTGTCCATGGCACATTATGAGCCCTCAGAACTGTTCGAATTATTCAACAGCAATTTCTCAACAACAAACCTGAAAAAATGAAATAAAAAAAACGTTAAAATTATCTTACATGACATAAAAACTTAATAACACATGTTTTTTCATCGATACCTCTACTCAATTAATAAAAAACGGAATATTAATTCATCACACGAAGTCGCAGCCGGAGCCAAGTCCATTCGAAGACGTGGATGTAAACATTGAGTGACGTCACCACCCCACGGCTTAGGAGGAGGCGGGAACTCAGTGCGATCTCTCCATGACAAATATCTCCTTTTTCGAGATTAATCGATCTCAGATTTCCCTCCAAGTCACAAAGGACGTCGACAAAGGCCAGAGGGGAGTTATAAGGAAAGGTCTGGACGAAGGTCGAATAAAGGGACTAACAGGATAAAGGGAGAGGAAGGCATAAAGGAAGAGATTAGAAAATGTATGAAGGGCTTTACATAGAAAATGTTATCAGGAGTGATGACGATAATGATAAAGTTACCCCTTTTCAAGTCACACAAGGAATTTGAAAAATGGAGGGACCTATTCCCAAATAAAAAATATATATATAAAGAAGAGCTTATGTCTATAAAAAATTGTATATATATTCATAGGAATGAACGGAAGAGTATATGATTTCACGCAGAGCACACACACAGATACACACACGCTACACACGCTTACACACACACACACACACACACACACACACACACACACACACACACACACAAATACACACTCTCTCTCTCGATTGCGCGGCTGGTAGAGTCCCCGACTATCACAATGGCGGTCCGGGTTCGAATCCTGCCCAGGGTTAAAATAAATTCAGTATAGCTGCGCTTTAAGTCGTTACTCCAACTCTCATGGGCGGGGAGTTGGGTGTGTGTGTGCGTGTAAAGTCACAGCATTACACATAGATCGGTCATGCGAGTCCAGCACGTGATCCAAAGACCAAGGTGAAAGGTGAATACACACACACACACACACACACACACACACACACACACACACACACACACACACACACACACACACACACACACAGTTTAAGACCATAGTGAATCACACACGATTTACTGGTGTAGGGAATAACGTCTTAGCCACCTAACTCAGCGGCACCAAGATCGGGACACACGAACTATGAAGTTCTCAAAACGAAGGTTAGTAATTGTCGATCACAAGTCCAACACGCGATCCAAGGCCATTTCATCTGTTTCACACACAAAAAGAAAGAACGAGATCAGAAAGAGAGCGAGAGAGAGAGAGAGAGAGAGAGAGAGAGAGAGAGAGAGAGAGAGAGAGAGAGAGAGAGAGAGAGAGAGAGAGAGAGAGAGAGAGAGAGAGAGAGAGATAGAGAGACAGACAGACAGACAGACAAAGTGACGAAAGATGATACTGTAGTAAGACAAGAGAGACGACGAAGAGAAGGACGGGGAAAAGGGAGATAGATCTAAACTAAATATGGCAGGACGAGAACAGTCGAGATACAAGAAATATGTACAAGAAATCAAAAATGAGAAAGGAAGGCGGGGAGGAGGATATAAAGAATAACAATAAGAAGAGGACGGGGATAGGAAGCGTATAAAAAGGATAAAGATAAACAGGGGGAGGAGGAAGAGGAATAGAAAGAGGAGGAAGAGGAGGAGGAAAAGGACGAGGAGGAAGAGGAAAGGAGTTGGAAGATGAAGAGAAGAAAGAGGAAGAGGAAGAGGAAGAAGAGGAAATGGAGGAATAGAAGGAGGAGGAGGAAGAGCAGGAAGAGGAGGAGGACGAAAAAGGAGGAGGAGGAGGAGGAAGATAAGAGGAGAATGTCAGCTCCAAAATGATTAATGATGTGTCCTCAAGAATATCTGAATGTAAACAGTGCAAAAAAGATGTACTTTTTCGTCTAGTAAATAAACACACACATGTAAAAATAGATAAATTAATATTTACATAAATAAATAAATAAATAAAACACAAATAGATAAATGAAAATTAATTGATAAGATAGAATAAAACAAAATTAAATTAACGCAGATTATATAAGTTAACTTAATCTACCAACCTGTTACTTACTGAATTTTATTTTTATTTATTCTACTGTTATTTATGATTTAAATATTTTGTCTGGATGCCGACAGATGATTTTTAGGATATTTTATTTAGCAAAGTGATCACTATGGTCTTCAAAAAACTTAATACAACTTAAAATTAGAATTCAGAAGGATCTATTGACATGAGAAAGATGAGATAGAGAGAATGAGAGTGAGTGAGTGTGTGTGTGTGTGTGTGTGTGTGTGTGTGTGTGTGTGTGTGTGTGTGTGTGTGTGTGTGTGTGTGTGTGTGTGTGTGTGTGTGTGTGTGTGTGTGTGTGTGTGTGTGTGTGTGTGTGTGTGTGTGTGTGTGTGTGTGTGTCTGTGTGTGTGAGAGAGTGAGTGAGTGAGTGAGTGTGTGTGTGTGTGTGTGTGTGTGTGTGTGTGTGTGTGTGTGTGTGAGAGAGAGAGAGAGAGAGAGAGAGAGAGAGAGAGAGAGAGAGAGAGGGGGGGGGGCGAAGGGTCTTATAATGTTGTTTTAAAAGGGCATTCACTAAAATCAATAACATAATAATACATTGTTCGAAAAATAACGAAAAAATGTACAATTTGCGCTAAGTTCTACTTATACGCATGGCCTAACCACAGCTAACCTTACCCAACCTTAACTAACCTAACCTAACCTAATCTAATTTAACCTAACCTAATCTAATTTAACCTAACATAAACTAACATAACCTTACCTAGCCTAACCTAGCCAAACCTAAACCAACACAATCCAATCCACCACAATACAACCAAACCCAACTCAATTTAACCCAACCTAACCTAACACAACCTAACTTAACCTAACCTAACCTAACCTAACCTAACCCGACCTAATCTAACTCAACTTAACCTAACCTAACTTAACCCAACCCAACTTAACGTAACCAAACCCAACCTAACCCAACATAATCCAACCTAGCTTAATCCAACCTAGCTTAATCCAACCTAGCTTAATCCAACCTAGCTTAACCCAACCCAATCTAACCTGGAACCCGTGTCATGATCCTTTAGCTGATACCCGATTATTCAATTCACTTCAACGTGACCCTAAGGTCAAGATCAAGGTCAAGGCGAATGACTTTGTCACTTGAGTGGCGTGTGTCGCGCTGACATGTTGTGACGGACTTCGAGTGTTTCGTACATAAACCTCGAGTAGATGGACAAATGCTCCGCTACCTCAAGCTGCTGCGACTTCTCTCCCCTTACACCTGCATTAACTCTTTGTTTATAAACAACGTC
Source organism: Oratosquilla oratoria (assembly GCF_046742065.1). Taxonomy (NCBI): domain Eukaryota; kingdom Metazoa; phylum Arthropoda; class Malacostraca; order Stomatopoda; family Squillidae; genus Oratosquilla; species Oratosquilla oratoria. The sequence continues at coordinate 48,945,690 of NC_134783.1, read as the reverse complement.
TTAAACTCTTCTGTCCGAGCTGACTCAGGTTAGCGACACTAATGGACAGGGAGGGAGGGAGGGAAGAGGAGGAGGGTGAGTAGGAGGAAGAGGGGGAGCAGGAGGAAGAAGAGAACGAGGAAGAGGAGGAAGAGAATGAGGAGGAAGAGAAGGAGGCGGAAGAGAAGGAGGAGGAAGAGAAGGAGGAGAAAGAGAAGGAGGAGGAAGAGAAGGAGGAGGAAGAGAAGGAGGAGGAAGAGAAGGAGGAGGAAGAGAAGGAGGAGGAAGAGAAGGAGGAGGAAGAGGAGGAGGGGGAGTAGGAGTAAGGATATGGAGGAGGATATGGAGGAGGTTATGGAGGAGGAGGATATGGAGGAGGGGTAGTAGCAGGAGGTGGTAAACGAGGGGAAGCAAGAGAAGGAGGACGAAGAGGAGTCAGGAGCTATATGGAGGAGGAGAAGGATATGGAGGAGGAGGAGGTATATGGAAGAGGATGTGGAGGAGGAGGATATGAAGGAGGAGGAGGATATGAAGGAGGAGGATATGAAGGAGGAGGAGGTGGAGGAGAACGAGGAGGAGGAGGAGGAGGTGGAGGAGAACGAGGAGGAGGAGGATATGGAGGAGGAGGATATGGAGGAGGAGGTGGAGGAGAACGAGGAGGAGGAGGAGAATAAGGAAGAGGAGGAGAATAAGGAGGAGGAGGAGGATAAGGAGGAGGAGGATAAGGAGGAGGAGGAGGAGGATAAGGAGGAGGAGGAGGATATGGAGCAGGAGGAGGAGGATATGGAGGAGGAGGAGGAGGAGAAGGAGGAGAACGAGCAGTAGGGGGAGGAGGAGTAGGAGAATGAAGAACAGAAGTCTTGCCCCTTACTTGACCCTTGAAGGGCGACATGTCTTGTTTGTGCAGGGGCACGGAGGGGGGGATAGGGGGATAAGGGAGGGGAAGGGGGGATAGAGGGAGGGGGATAGGGGGAGGGGGGATGGGGAGGGGGATAGGGGAGGGGGAGGGGAGAGGGGATAAGGGGAGGGGGGATAAGGGGACTGGGGATAGGGGAGGGGGATAGGAAGGAGGAGGGGGATAGGAAGGGGAGAGGGGATAGGGGAGGATAGGAAGGGGGATAGGAAGGGGGGAGGGGATAGGGGAGGGGGATAGGAAGGGAGATAGAGGGTGGGGGATAGGGGAAGGGGGAGCTAAGGGAGGCCTTCATCCAAGTGGCTCACATTATCTACTTTATTCTGGCTGACGTCAACCCCAAACTTGAAAACATTCGCTGAAGATCGACACGGGTCGATCGTGTATGCTACGTTATATCAATTCCCCCCTCCCCCCAATTCTTCCCTCCGTCCCCCCAACTTAGAGGGGAGATAAGGGAGATAGATGTGTGTGGGGATGGGGGGTAGGGGAATTGGGGGGTGGAACTAAAACGGGGAGAAACTGTCTTCCCCTCCCTCTCCCCCCTATCTCCCCCTGTGGGGGGACTGAAGGTAAAAGAAGTGGAGGAGGGTGGGGGAAGTGGGGGGAAGTGGGGGAAGGGGAGGAATAATTAACGAAAAAAAAGTCAATTTTCTTTTTCTGTAAACAGGAACATGGGGAAGGGGGCCGACCCCAGGACTGCCAGTTATGCAGTCCATGTGAACAGCGCCAGCTGGTGGGAGGTGGTCATCACACTGGGCTATTTTTCCACCAACCTCCGATTAATCGGCGGTACCGCCAACCTCCATCACTTTTTCCGCCGTCAAATCACTACGTCCAACTATTTTGTTTTCTCGACAATTTACATCAAATATCATATATGATGGAGGAAAATATATTTTCCTTCAACAGTCGGAGGAAAATTAGCTCAGTGTGATAGCGCCTCCCCCCACCTCCGCCACAACCTTCCAGGGCGTGTAGGTATTCTTATGCTCGTGGGGCACCGCTGGCTACGAAAGTTGAAGCCATAAGGTACAAGACGAATATATCCGAATCACTTTCTTCAAACATTTGATATACAAAGTAGATTTTCTCCTAGTTTACGTTTAACGAGTTTATCTACTTTAGGGTAGTTAAGGCTGTCTCGCTTAACCCTGTGAACAAGATAACGCGTTTAAGAACTTTGCCTTGACTGCCGTCAAGCAATTCAACTCAGTTTAGGACAGAACGTTGTGGTGAATATTTTTTGTTAATTATTTTTATATTTTGTTCTGAGTGACGTCAGATGATTTAATTCAGCTTTGTGACCTCGTATTAACTAACTTCAGTGTCTGATAACTCAATTCATTCTAATTAACACTAAACGCTTTTAGTCAGGTAAGGATAAGATTTTATGCTGAAGACTTCAAAGAAAGTGAGGAGCTTACTACGCCAGGAGGCGCTGAGTAGCTACGGCCGAAGCGCCACCTTTGCCCTATGTGTTCTGGGGACTGTTGGGGCAGGTAACCATCACTACTGGGAATTGGAGAATGCGGGATTCGAACCCACAACCCACATTACGCCACCATCGCACTAAGACATAAGCCTTTATTTAAAGGTTTATGTCTTAAAAAGGAAATGGGTAATGTATGGAAGGCGGGAAAGACGAAGGGGAAAAGAAAACGGGAAGAAAAAAGAAAATGGCATCCCATTAAGGCAAATAAGGTGCCAAGAGAAGACGTCACTCAACGTGTGGCACTGACCCGTGACCTAACGTGACCTGACCCGAGCTGAGGGATGACGCGTCGTGAGACGAAAGATGTTGTGACGTCACACAGACGGGGGAAGACCATCTCTGGCAAGTTATGAGTCAGAGAACGTGATATCACGTCATACTGTGTGTCATTCTAGGTCACGTGACGGCTTGCGTCATAGAAGACTGACGACACTCACGTGACGTTATATCTCACGTCATGAAAAAGATTCACGAAATATCTTAGGTCGGGTCTGACCAATTACATGTGTTGTCTCAGATTGACGTTCCCCATTTGTTTGTTTAAAAAAATCTGATTAACAAAAGCTAGGTTACGTTAAGTTAGGTTAGGTTAGGTTAGGTTAGGTTAGGTTAGGTTAGGTTAGGTTACGCTTAGGTTACGTTAAGTTAGGTTTTAGGTTACGTTAAGTTAGGTTACATTAGGTTAGGTTACGGTAGGTTACGTTGTTAGGTTACGATAGGTTACGTTAGGTTAGGTTACGTTACGTTAGGTTACGTTACGTTAGGTTACGTTAAGTTAGGTTACATTAGGTTAGGTTACGTTACGGTAGGTTACGGCAGGTTACGTTAGGTTAGGTTACGTTACGGTATGTTACGTTAGGATAGGTTAAATTAGGTTAGGTTACGGTAGATTACGTTAAGTTAGGTTACATTAGGTTAGGTAACGGTAGGTTACGTTAAGTTAGGTTAGGCTAGGTTACGGTAGGTTACGTTAAGTTAGGTTACATTAGGTTAGGTTACGGTAGGTTACGTCAAGTTAGGTTAGGTTACATTTGGTTAGGTTAAGATAGGTTACGTTAAGTTAGGTTAGGTTACGGTAGGTTACGTTAAGTTAGGTTAGGTTACGGTAGGTTACGTTAAGTTAGGTTAGGCTAGGTTAAGTTAGGTTAGGTTAAGGTAGTTTACGTTAAGTTAGGTTAGGTTAGGCTAGGTTACGGTAGGTTACGTTAGGTTAGGTCACATTAGGTTAGGTTACGGTAGGTTACGTTAAGATAGGTTACATTAGGTTAGGTTACTGTAGGTTACGTTAAGTTAGGTTACATTAGGTTAGGTTACGGTAGGTTACGTTAAGTTAGGTTAGGTTAGGCTAGGTTACGATAGGTTACGGTAAGTTAGGTTACATTAAGTTAGGTTATGGTAGGTTACGTTAAGTTAGGTCAGGTTAGGTTAGGTCTGGTAAGCGTCCATATGGGAACCAAATCTCACCAGTTACGTTTTGTGTCACGGTCGATCAACGTCACGTCCTATATTACGTCACACCATCTATAAAGCCAAGATAGGATATTGTTCCACGCCTTGCTATATATCTATACAACATTCACATAAACATTGTATACAGAGATATATGCTTATGTATACAGATTTATATAGTTGGACTGAAATATCTATAGAGACTAGGCAAAATATAAAATTCTATTTTAGGGTATTACGAGTTCTATAAAGTAAAAAAATGAATAGATGAAGATAGATAAATAGATTAATAAGTAAATTAAAATAAAAAATAACAATAAAT
>NC_134783.1:48934032-48936532 GCF_046742065.1 Oratosquilla oratoria | reverse complement strand
TGCATATAAACGCAGTGTGTATAGGTGTGTATATTTGTGTGTATGTTTACATGTGTGTGTATTTGTATGTGTACGTGCGTGTGTGTATTGGTATGTGCACGTACGTGTGTGTGTGTGTGCGTGTGTGTATTTGTGTGTGCATGTGTGTTTGTGTGTATTTGTGTGTGTGTATTTATATGCAGTGTAACACACACACACACACACACACACACACACACACACACACACACACACACACACACACACACACACACACACACACACACACACACGACTTCATTCAGCAAAGGTTAAAAATGATATCTACAAACCCAATTACTTTATCTTACTTTTGCTTATATTCCAGCTGTCGCCAGGTGATTTTATTAATATTAGAGGGATGTCGGGGGACCTTCCTCCACAGCGAAAGATTTAAGGAAAGGAAGACCCAATCAAGGTAATCCGTAGCTTCCTCCTCAGAACCTTCAGGTCCTTCAGGGGACCTTTAGGATCCTTCCGCCCTTCCTTCCGTCCTTCCGTTCCCACACCTGATCGGATCCCTCGATCTCACCCTTGGGCGCCTCGTCCTCGAAGTTCCGCTCCCGAGTGCGACTCGGAAGGCTTTAAGGACCACCAAGGGTGAGGAGGAGGAAGAAGAAGAGGAGGAGGAGGAGAAGGAGGAGGAAGGGAAGGAGGAGGAGAAGGAGGAAGAGGAGGAAGAGGAGGAGGAAGAGGAGGAGGAGGAGGAAGAGGAGGAAGAGGAGGAGGAGGAGGGGAGGAGGGGAGAGGAGGAGGGGGAGAGGAGGAGGAGGGGAGGAGGAGAGGAGAAGGGGGGAAGAGGAGGAGGAGGAGGAGGAGAAGGGAGGAGGAGGGGAGGAAGAGGAGGAGGGGAAGAGGTGAGGAGGCGAAGGAGGAGGAAGGGGAGGAGGGAGGAGGGGAGGAGGAAGGGGAGGAGGGAGGAGGAGGAGGAGGGGAGGAGGAGGGGAGGAGGGAGGAGGAGGAGGGGAGGAGGAGGAGGAGGAGGAGGGGAGGAGGAGGAGGAGGAGGAGGAGGAGGAGGAGGGGAAGAGGAGGAGGAGGAGGGGGACGAGCATACGGCACTGGATGGATTTGTTAGAATAAAACTTTCCGGGAAAAATACCCAGATTCCCAACCCCTCCCTTCCTCTCCCTCCCCCTCCCCACGCCTCATACACATTATGGAATTTATTCTGGCTAAAGCGAGACGATGTCAGCAAAAAGAGGCAAAGGTGGGGGGAGAGGATGGAGGTTGAGAGTGTGGGGGTGAGGGTAGGGGTGAGGGTGTGGGGGTGAGGGTGTGGGGGTGAGGGTGAGGGTATGGGGGTGAGGGTGTGGGGGTGAGGGTGAGGGTGTGGGGGTGAGGGTGTGGGGGTGAGGATGAGGGGTAGGGGTGAGGATGAGGGGTAGGGGTGAGGATGTGGGGTAGGGGTGAGGTTGTGGGGTAGGGGTGAGGTTGTGGGGTAGGGTGAGGTTGTGGGGTAGGGGTGGGGAGGGGTATGAGGGGTAGGGTGAGGGTGTGGGGTAGGGGTGAGGGTGTGGGGTAGGAGTCAGGGTGTGGGTAGGGGTGAGGGTGTGGGGTAGGGGTGAGGGTGTGGGGTAGGGGTGAGGGTGTGGGGTAGGGGTGAGGGTGTGGGGTAGGGGTGAGGGTGTGGGGTAGGGGTGAGGGTGTGGGGTAGGGGTGAGGGTGTGGGGTAGGGGTGAGGGTGTGGGGTAGGGGTGAGGGTGTGGGGTAGGGGTGAGGGTGTGGGGTAGGGGTGAGGGTGTGGGGTAGGGGTGAGGGTGTGGGGTAAGGATGAGGGTGATGGTGTAGGGTAAGGGTGAGGGTGAGGGTGTGGGGTAAGGGTGAGGGTGTGGGGTATGGGTGAGGGTGTGGGGTAGGGGTGAGAGTGTGGGATAGGGGTGAGAGTGTGGGATAGGGGTGAGGGTGTGGGATAGGGGTGAGGGTGTGGGATAGGGGTTCGGTGTGGGGTAAGGGTGAGGGTGTGGGGTAAGGGTGAGGGTGTAGGGTGAGGGTGTGGGGTAAGGGTGAGGGTGTGGGGTAAGGGTGAGGGTGTGGGGTGAGGGTGTGTGGGGTGAGGGTGTGGGGTGAGGGTGTGGGGTAAGGGTGAGGGTGTGGGGTGAGGGTGTGGGGTAAGGGTGAGGGTGTGGGGTGAGGGTGTGGGGTAAGGGTGAGGGTGTGGGGTAAGGGTGAGGGTGTGGGGTAAGGGTGAGGGTGTGGGGTAAGGGTGAGGGTGTGGGGTAAGGGTGAGGATGTGGGGTAAGGGTGATGGTGTGGGGTAAGGGTGAGGGTGTGGGGTAAGGGTGAGCATGTGGGGTAAGGGTGATGGTGTGGGGTAAGGGTAAGGGTGATGGTGTGGGGTAAGGGTGAGGGTGATGGTGTGGGGTAAGGGTGAGGGTGATGGTGTGGGGTAAGGGTGAGGGTGATGGTGTGGTGTAAGGGTGAGGATGTGGGGTAAGGGTGAGGATGTGGGGTAAGGGTGAGGATGTGGGGTAAGGGTAAGG
>NC_134783.1:48926532-48929032 GCF_046742065.1 Oratosquilla oratoria | reverse complement strand
GACGTGATGGCGACATGTCAGTGACATGTCAGTGACATGTCAGTGACATCCTCAGGCAGGACACACTGACACAGGAAGTCTTTAGACCGTCTTCACATGTGGAAGGTTCTCGTAGTATCTTATCTTTTTATTTATTAATTCATTTACTTATTTATCTCTGTTTATTTATTCATTTATTCATTATAATTAACATTTACCTTATTTACTTATCTATCCAATTATTTATTCATTTACACATACGTTTCCCTATCAAATTGGGAGGGAGGGGAGGGAAGGGAGGGAAGGAGAGGATGGAAGCGAAGAAGAGGAGAAGGGAGGGAAAAGGAAAGGGAGGGGAGGGAAAAGGAAAGGGAGGGGAGGGAAAAGGAAAGGGAGGGGAGGGAAAAGGAAAGGGAGGGGAGGGAAAAGGAAAGGGAGGGAAGGGAAAAGGAAAGGGAGGGGAGGGAAAAGGAAAGGGAGGGTAGGGAAAAGGAAAAGGAAAGGGAGGGTAGGGAAAAGGAAAAGGAAAGGGAGGGTAGGGAAAAGGAAAAGGAAAGGGAGGGTAGGGAAAAGGAAAAGGAAAGGGAGGGTAGGGAAAAGGAAAAGGGAGGGTAGGGAAAAGGAAAAGGAAAGGGAGGGTAGGGAAAAGAAAGGGGAGGGAGGATAGGGAAAAGAAAGGGGAGGGAGGGAAAAGAAAGGGGAGGGGAGGGAAAAGAAAGGGGAGGGAAAAGAAAGGGGAGGGTAGAGTAGGGAAAAGAAAGGGGAGGGAAGGGTAGGGAAAATGAAAAGGGAAAGGGGAAGGAAGGGAGGGAAGGGAGGAGGGGAAGGAGGAGGGAGGGGAAGGAGGAGGGAGGAGAAGGAGGGGAAGGAGGGGAAGGAGGGGAGGGAAGGAGAGGAGGGGAGGGAAGGAGAGGAGGGGAGGGGAGGGGAGAGGAGGAAAGGGGAGGATGGAAGCAAAGAAGAGGTGAAGGGAGGGAAAGGGAAAGGGAAATGGGGAGGGAAATGGGGAGGGAAAGGGAAGAAGGGAAAGGGGAGAAGGGAAAGGGAAGAAGGGAAAGGGAAGAAGGGAAAGGGAAGAAGGGAAATGGAAGATGGAAAGGGAAGATGGAAAGGGAAAAGGGAAAGGGAAAAGGGAAAGGGAAGGGAAAGGGAAGAAGGGAAGAAGGGAAAGGGAAGAAGGGAAGAAGGGAAAGGGAAGAAGGGAAAGGGAAGAAGGGAAAAGAGGGAAAGGTAAAAGGGAAAGGGAAGAAGGGAAAGGGAAGGGAAAGGGAAGGGAAAGGAAAGAAGGGAAAGGGAAGGGAAAGGGAATAAGGGAAAGGGAAGAAAGGAAAGGGAAAGGGGAGAGGGAAAAAGGGAAATGGAAGGGAAGGGAGAGATGAAACGGAAATAGTGCGGGTGGGGTGTAGAGGGGAGGGGAGGGGGGGAAGACGACGAAAGGTAATGAGGGGAGCTAAATGAGAAAGAGGAGACAGTGAGGGCAGCCAGCCAGGCAAGACGAGAGGAGAAGGGAAGGCGTCGAGCCCTCTAACGCCACACTCGCTCCCCGTTCTCTTTAGACGCCCCTATGGCTCAGAGTCACACACAGAGTTCTTTGTAAGAAGAGAATGGTCTACTCTCGTTTCAGCTTTGTGTGATCAAAATTTGTTTCGACATCTTTCTTGAATATATATATATATATATATATATATATATATATATATATATATATATATATATATATATTACTTATATGAGTGGAAGGGTGGTGGGTTAAACACAGAGAAACAGTTGGAGTTTTATTCACTGACGTTTCGTCCTTACATATATATATGTATATATATATTATATATATATTTATATATATACATATATATGTATATATATTTGAGAGCAGGATGGATTCTGAGAGTACGCGTGTGTTTACGTATGTAAATACATAGCAACATAAGAATGAAGGAGACTGCAAGAGACCATAAGTCCTACACTAGGAAGTTCCATATCCATTAACACCTGTTATTCCCACCCATAAAGTTGTCTAACCTTTTCTTAAAATAACAATTTCAGCGCTCACTGTAGGGCTACTAAGTTTATTTCATTCGTTGACCACTTTTATGTAAACCATTTCTTGCCTATTTAATTCTTGAATATATTTTTTTAATTCTAAATCCATTACCTAAGTTTATATATTTATTTTCACTTATTTGTTTGTTAGTTTTTGATGACTTGTTTTTTTTTTCATCTCTTCAAAAGCGAAATAGTCACTAAATATTATGTTGAGTGTAGTGGATGACTATTTTCCTCATGTAGTGGATGACTATTTTCTTACTATTCTGGCCGTCGCCAGGTGATTTTATTCACGCCAAGGGCACTTCTTGGCTAACAAAAGGGACTAAACCGCATTTGGTAAAAGCGCATTTGTTTCGACCTCCCATGTCACCTTATGGCTCTGTCGGTGCCAACCATCCCCCGATCTCGTGGCCCGGCCCCGGGGGCGAAACTGAATGAAACTTCGAAACGAGACAACGAAACTGGAGATAAGAGC
>NC_134783.1:48904032-48914032 GCF_046742065.1 Oratosquilla oratoria | reverse complement strand
GTGTGTGTGTGTGTGTGTGTGCACGCGCGCGTGTGTGTGTATGTGTGTTTACGCCCGCGCGTGTGTGTGTGAAGAATAGAGATAGGGAGGGAAAGCGGAGGGAGGGGGAGAGGGAAGGAGGGAGTGAGGAAGCATAATATTTGGGTAGCGTCTCGAGAATTGCATTAATTATATAGTGCTGAGCGTCGCAATGGAGCTCTCGTGTATTAGCTGTAGCAATCTAGGACCTTGAGACTTCTCGGTATATCCAGAGCTCTTCACGATACAGAATCAAGATTTTTGACAATTTTTTTTCTATGTATTCAAGAAAATGACCTAACTTTAAACTAAACACTACATAGGAAAATGTATCACGTGATCGAAAAAAAATAATTTTGACGTAAAAATTGTAGTGTAGGTCAAAACTTTTGTCGTGACTGTACATCATACATATAAGACGCCGTCTTATATGTATTGACAAATTCTTGCTGTAGAGTGACATACTTCATTAATTTCATTTAGTCTAATTCAGATAATTTTATTCAGCTGAAGGAGCCAATTCATGTAACCCCTACGGACCTGACGACGCCCCTTCACGTTTTCTATTTTGAATATCGTCGGGCGATTTAATTCGGCTATCATTAGTGAGAGAAATCTAAGTAGAAGGGGTTAATTAGCCTGTATCTTCCATTCTGTGCAATTCAAGGTTCTCTCTCTCTCTCTCTCTCAAAAAAAAAAAAAAAAAAAAAAAAAAATCTAGATCCTCTTTCTCTCTCTTTTTTTTCATTTTTCTTCTTTTTTTCCTGAGACTCTTTAGTTCCATTACCCTTTCCGCCTTTGCCCTCCGGAGCCCTTGATGTCAAACCCCCCTAACCCCCTACCCCCTCATCCACCACACCCCCTCCCTCCCTCCCTCCCACCCTCAGGGGGCCGCCCCTCTCTTCAGGCCCTTCAAGCTCCTCGTCGACGTCCCTCCCCCCCGTTCTTCGCCTCTTCTTTCGTGTCTTCGCGATTGGCCCTTTGCTCCTCGGGTCCTCCCCCTCCTCTCCAGCGACACTTCTTCGTCCCCCGTGGCCTCTTGCCTCCCCTGGGATCTCCGGAGCCTTTAGCTCGTCCTTCGTGCTCATCTCCTTCAAGGTGGAGAGCTCTCGGACTGTCGCGAAAAATCTCTGCCAGTCACATATATATATATATATATATATATATATATATATATATATATATATATATATATATATACATATATATATAATGAAAATATACGTACATACATACTTACATAGACACACACACACACACACACACAGAGAGAGAGAGAGAGAGAGAGAGAGAGAGAGAGAGAGAGAGAGAGAGAGAGAGAGAGAGAGAGAGAGAGAGAGAGAGAGAGGAGAGAGAGAGCAAGAGGAGAGAGAGAGCAAAACGAGAGACAGAGAGACAGAAAGAGAGAGACAGACAGAGAGACAGAATGAGAGAGACAGACACAGAAAGGGAAAGAGAGAGAGAGAGAGAGAGAGAGAGAGAGAGAGAGAGAGAGAGAGAGAGAGAGAGAGAGAGAGAGAGAGAGAGAGAGAGAGAGAGAAGAGGAGAGAGAGAGAAGAGGAGAGAGAGACCAAGAGGAGAGAGAGACCAAGAGGAGAGAGAGACCAAGAGGAGAGAGAGACCAAGAGGAGAGAGCAAGAGGAGAGTCAGAGAGACAGAGATAGAAAGAGAGAGATAGAAAGATAGAGACAGACAGAGAGAGAGGAAGAGAGAGAGAGAGAGAGAGAGAGAGAGAGAGAGAGAGAGAGAGAGAGAGAGAGAGAGAGAGAGAGAGAGAGAGAGAGAGAGAGAGAGAGAGAGAGAGTGAGAGAGAGAGAGAGAGAGAGAGAAGAGGAGAAAGAGACCAAGAGGAGAGGGAGACCAAGAGGAGAGGGAGACCAAGAGGAGAGAGAGAGAACAAGAGGAGAGAGAGAGAACAAGAGGAGAGAGAGAACAAGAGGAGAGAGAGAACAAGAGGAGAGTCAGAGAGATAGAGAGAAATAGAAAGAGAGAGAGAGAGAGAGAGAGAGAGAGAGAGAGAGAGAGAGAGAGAGAGAGAGAGAGAGAGAGAGAGAGAGAGAGAGAGAGAGAGAGAGAGAGAGAAAGAGAAGAGGAGAAAGAGACCAAGAGGAGAGAGAGACCAAGAGGAGAGAGAGACCAAGAGGAGAGAGAGAACAAGAGGAGCGAGAGAGAACAAGAGGAGAGAGAGAACAAGAGGAGAGAGAGAACAAGGAGAGTCAGAGAGATAGAAAGATATAGAAAGAGAGAGAGAGAGAGAGAGAGAGAGAGAGAGAGAGAGAGAGAGAGAGAGAGAGAGAGAGAGAGAGAGAGAGAGAGAGAGAGAGAGAGAGAGAGAGAGAGAGGGTAAAGGAGAGAGAGGAGGGAAGGGAGAGAGGGAAAGAGAGAAGAGAGAGGTAGGGAAGACAGAGAGGGCGAAAAGAACGTTGTGGGCATGCTGGAAGAACAGAGAGTTGAAAAAGAGAGCAAACGAGGAAAAGGTACGAAGGGAAGAGCGACAAGGGAATCTTAAACATTAAGAGTAAAGAATTGTCTGGAGGGAAAGGCATTAAGCTTAAATAAAGGAAAAGTATCGATGGAATAATGGAAAAGATAAGGAGAGAAAGGAAGAGAAAGGAACATTTATTCGAAGGAACGATCCGGAAAGTTAAAATGGCTCTTATACAATAACTAATACAACACAATAAATTGTATTCCACGGTATTACTAAAAGTATAGAGATATTATTGAAGAAATAGTAATGGTGAGTTAACTTATTGTTAATGATATTGATCGTGTAGGAACCGGTTAAGGTAGAATTAACAGAGTGAAAGGGTTTGGAGTAATGCCTCTAATAGTAACTAAAGTTACTAGTTACCTAAGTTGCTAACTAGATATGGCTTTTGTCATCAATACTTTTGTCTTTTCTTTCATGTCGCTTGTCTAGTATGAGAAGGTAGCGATAACTGTCCTAGACTGAGAGATCTATGATAGTCATCTTTGAGTTGCAGTGCTAAAGGACACTTCATTCAAAAAACAAACAAATAATCAAAGATAATAAAGACAAACAAGTAAATGATTAGATAAATCAAGATGAATGTATAGCTAAAACAAATAAACAAATAAACATAGATGAATAAATAGATATGATAAACGAATAGATAAATATACCATACACACACACATACACGCACACTCGTACATTTATTCTTAGTCAAGTCATGCAACTGTGTCTCCATCCTCAAGCCCGCTCTTACAATGCTCCTAATCGATGCCCCTTTTTCAATTGCCTTTATACACGACGGTAATGCCTTTGTGGTACTTCACCTTCCCTCCCGTATACTATTATCTCACCTTTCACTTACCTCTCGACTGTCTCATGTCATATGTTTCTCCTTCCCTACACACTTGTCCTTCGCCCATCTCTTTTGTGCTTCCGTCAAGCGCTTGAGCCTCTTAAGAGTTTTCCCCCGGTGTGTCGTGTCCCCTTTCTCCTTCGTCCCCTTCGAACCGTCGTTTCTTGAGTCGCTTTCCCTCTGTCTCAAACACTTCATTTATTCTTTTGTCTTTAGCACGTTCTTTCTTCCCTCCCCTATGCACACCCGTTACCTGTCCCGACTTTTTCTTCTTCTTTTTCTTTGAGAGGGTCTGTACCGCTCTCGAGAGGTCTTCCGGTAAGAGGAATCGAACCAATTTCTTGTTTCAAGTCTGGGCGATTTAGTACCAGAGGTGTAATCAAGGGTCACTTTAGCGTGACTGCCAATGACCTGGAGTGATTAGTTTCTTACAAGTAATAGATAACGTGGTAAACCAACTTCGTTCTTTTATTCTTCAAGTGGGACTCTTCGTCTGCCTTGAGCCAGTTCCAAGAAGCATCAATGCAATATATATACATTTTGATTTTTTTCTCCTATAATTTTGTGAAAATGTCTTACGTTGCAACTATTTCTTTATTCATTGTTTATTAATGAAATATCGTAACTTAAATATGATTTTTTTTATTTGTGAACTATTTTGATAAAAGAAATACGTATGATCTTTAAAGTTTATCAAAAAAATTTAGTAATATTTTTCACTGATACACAAAATAGAACAAATTAATTATTATTCAATAATTTATAAAACTTGCAAATTACATTGTGAAGTTTATAAAAATTAAAGGAAAACGTCATATGTACTGATACATCCAATGTGTCCTCCAAATTATTCGAACAATTTCAATGGAGGTATTCTTAACACTATTGATATTATGCACAATTGCCTACACTTCCAAGAGGATCAAGTTTTGGCGTCGTTTGACAACAGGAACGATATCATTAATAATAAAAAGAAAAAAAAATTCTTGAGTTATTCGCAACATATTTTTCATGAAGACAAATATCATGGGCTTTATGGATTCATTGATAAACATATATATATATATATATATATATATATATATATATATATATATATATATATATATACACATATATGTACAGCACTGAATGGGTCCCAGTGATTAGAGATACATTTTAACAACCACAATGCACTTTAATTCTAAGCCATCAAAGGCCAGGATGCTGAAATTGAAATGTGGTACTTCCCAGGACTCGAACCCGGCATCCTCATGACAAATGCGGCAGTTCAGCGCATTTTTTCTTATATATGTAACTCGAGTAACATATATAAGAAAAAATGCGCTAAACTTATATCTCTCTTGATAGCCTAGTTGGTAAGTCACTGCCGCACTTGTCATGAGGATGCCGGGTTCGAGTCCTGGGCAGTACCACATTTCAATTTCAGCATGCTGGCCTTTGATGGCTTAGAATTAAAGTGCATTGTGGTTGTTAAAATATATATATATATATATATATATATATATATATATATATATATATATATATATATGTGTGTGTGTGTGTGTGTGTGTGTGTGTGTGTGTTGTATGTGAGAGATTAATTCTCTAGTGGACAGCGACATCAATCAGATATTTTTTGTTTTTGTTTTTTTGCCGTCGCGTGCAGGACTCGAACCTACTGCACAGTAATCTTACTGACCCCTGAGCGGTAGGCTCGAGTCCTGCACGCAACGGTCATAAAATTGTCTGATATATATATATATATATATATATATATATATTTATATATATATATATATATATATATATACATTTACTATAAATAATGTTTCATGAAACAAATCCATATAACCAGAAAAAATTAAATAGCAGCGATCTTCCAGCGGATTAAACTTGTCTGGCACCAGCCAGAACAAAATATCCTAAGGACAACACGTGACACGGGAGAAATAGCTATATCGTTGAGAGTTCATTCGTCAGAAGCTAATCTAACCAAGAGTGATGATGACTCTTTAAAAACATTGAGAACTTCACTGCCGACATCAGCCTAATTTCCATAATTACTTGTTTGTTTATGAAGCGAGGCTGGAGGTGGAACAAGCCACTGAAAGAATATAATTTACTAGGAGGTCGGGTACACCTCAAAGACTCCTGTTTATTCTTTCCTCATAAGAATGAAAGATATATATATATATATATATATATATATATATATATATATATATATATATATATATATATATATATATATATATATACACACACACACACACACACACACACACACACACACACACACACACACATAGAGAGAGAGAGAGAGAGAGAGAGAGAGAGAGAGAGAGAGAGAGAGAGAGAGAGAGAGAGAGAGAGAGAGAGAGAGAGAGAGAGAGAGAGAGCGGGAAAGGGAGAGAGAGCGGGAAAGGGAGAGAGAGCGGGAGAGGGAGAGAGGGAGAGATGGAGAGGGAGAGATAAGGAAAGGGAGAAGGAGAGATAGGAATAGGAAGAGAATAGGTATGAGGAGGGACAGGGATAGAGAGGGATAGAGAGCGAGTGAGAGCGGGTGAGAACGAGTGAATGCAAGCGAGAGAGTACAAGTGAGAGCGAGAGTACGACTGAAAGCGAGAAAACGATCTCGGACTTCTAAATGCAAGTACAAGGTGCCCTTTACGTCACGAAGAAATGAAAGAGAGTGAAGCCTAGTCTATGACTAGTACACTTTAGATTTAAACAGCGAATTTCCTTGTTCGTTTACGAAAACTTCACATTTTCATTTATGTCCTTCTGTCTTCTCGTTATCTTTACCCGAAAGTCAAAAAAATTGTATTTTTATGATTATTCGTACTTTAAAACTTGTGTCACGTTTGAATGACTTTGCTCTGGTGAACGGCAAACAATTACAGTAATCCCTCCCATATCCGAACTGTCATTATATGGAAACCCATTATCCGTACATGATTTATGTGTATTGTTTGTATGCCATTTCTATTCCTTTAGGATTGTAGATTTAGCACTGGAGGAATGATCTCCTTCGCGTATCCGAACACTCCCCAAATCCGAACACCCTGTGGGCCAATGAGTTCGGATATGGGAGGGATTGCCGCATTTTTCAGCTTCATTTAACTTCTTTTACCAAAAATCATCGTAAAGCCTAAGGACTTCATTCAGTTACACCAAGACCCCGGAACCTCTGATTAAACCCCTCCTTTCTCTCATGCCTCTCTTTTCTTCTCTCTAATTACTCTCTCCCTTCTCTCGGCCTCTCTTTTTGTTCGGCTTTGTGTACGTTGCCAACAAGCTCCCCCTCCCGAATCGCATCACCGGGCTTTGATGATGGAGAGGAGGGGAGGAGGAAGAGGAGGAGGAGGAGGAGGAGGAGGAGGAGGAGGAGGAAGAGGAGGAGGAGGAGGAGGAGGAGGAGGAGGAGGAGGAGGAAGAGGGAGGAGAGAGAAGGGAGGAAAAGGAGGAGGAGGGAAGGAGAGGGGAAGGAGAAGGGAAGGAGAGGGGAAGGAGAAGGGAAGGAGAGGGGAAGGAGAAGGGAAGGAGGAGGAGGGAGGAGGGAAGAGGAAGGAGGGAGGAGGGAAGAGGAAGGAGGGAGGAGGGAAGAGGCAGGAGGGAGGAGGAAGAGTTAGGAGGAAGGAGGAAGAGCTAGGAGGGAGGAGCGAGATGGGAGGAGGGAGGGAGGAGAGAGGAGAGAGGAGAGAGGAGCGAGGAGGGAGGAGGGAGGAGGGAGGAGGGAGGAAGGAGGGAGGAGGAGGGAGGAGGAGGGAGGAGCAGGGAGGAGGGAGGAGGGAGGAGGAGGGAGGAGGAGGGAGGAGGAGGCAAGAATAAATGATAGAATGGTGGTTTCTCTCGTGGTGGTAATGATGCTGGTAGTGCTGGTGGTGCTGCTGGTGGTAGTAGTGGTGGTAGAGGTGGTAGTGGTGGTAGTGGTGGAATTGATGGTGATGGTAGTGATGGTGTTGGTAGTGATAGTGTTGCTAGTGATAGTGTTGGAAGTGTTGGTAGTAGTAACGATAGTGTTGGTAGTGATGGTAGTGGTAGCGAGGGTGATGGTAGTGATGGTATTGGCAATGGTGTTGGTGGTAGTGTTGGTGCTGGTAATGGTGGTAGAGATGGCGAGGAAGTGATGGTGATAGTGGTAGTAGTGGTGTTTGTGGTGATTGTGGTAGTGATGGTCGTGGGGGTAGTGAGAGCGAAAGTGGTGATAATGGTAGTGATGGTAGTGATAGTAGTGGTGGTGGTGGCTGTGATGGCGGTAGCAGCATTGGTGGTAGTGTTAAGGTAGTAATGGAGAGTTGGTAGTGGTGGTGGTAGTGGTACTGGTAGCGGTGGTAGTAGTGGAGAGATGGTAGTGTTGGTGGTAGTGGTAGTGTTAAGGTAGTAGTGGAGAGTTAGTAGTGGTGGTAGTAGTAGTGCTAGTAGTGGTGGTAGTAGTGGTACTGGTAGCGGTGGTAGTAGTGGACAGTTAGTAGCGGTGGTAGCAGTGGAAAGTTGGTAGTGGTGGTAATGGAGAGTTGGTAGTGGTGGTAGTAGTGGTACTGGCAGCTGTAGTAGTAGTGGACAGTTAGTAGTGGTGGTAGCAGTGGAAAGTTGGTAGTGGTGGTAGAGTTGGTAGTGGTGGTAGTAGTGGTACTGGCAGCGGTGGTAGTAGTGGACAGTTAGTAGTGGTGGTAGCAGAGGAAAGTTGGTAGTGGTGGTAGTGGAGAGTTGATAGTGGTGGTAGTAGTGGTACTGGTAGCGGTGGTAGTAGTGGACAGTTGGTGGTGGTGGTAGTAGTGAAAAGTTGATAGTGGTGGTAGTAGAGAATAGGTAGTGGTGGTGGTGGTAATGGTAGTGATAGTGGTAGCAATAGTGGTGGTGGTATAGTGGTAGTGGTGGTATATTGGTAGTAGTGGTAGCAGTGATGGTGGTAACGGTGGTGACACTTTCAAAGTACGGCTCCCATTCTGCAATTTCTGTGTAGATGAACGACAAAGATCCTCGGATTCATTTTTACATAATTTCATCATTAATCATCTAATATTTGCAAAACAGTAAGTCCGTAGCGATGGGACGCTGTCTACTATCAGACATACTACAGTGCATACTACATACAAAATGAACTTTAGTCTTCCTTTTTAAAGAGTCAGTTGAAATAAATCATATTGACAATTCTTCCTTGCTCACCCCCCCACCCCAGAAGCAAGATCTATAATGAGGAATACAGAGAACGTAGGAAGATCAATAACTATGAATTTGCTGTCATGTTCAAAGTAATTTGTATTTGAGAGAATCTGCGCCCAAAATATATGTGTATATATGTGTATATATGTGTATATATATATATATATATATATATATATATATGTGTGTGTGTGTGTGTGTGTGTGTGTGTGTGTGTGTGTGTGTGTGTTGTTTATGTTTAAGGCAGATTGAACATTTTAGAAGCTCTCCCAAGGGATTCGAACCTTGACCTGTGCGTGCATAATCACGAAGCCAAGCCGCTAGCAACCGAGCTATGTGCGATGGTACAAGAGGACTGCACAAGTCCCCGACCACACTCCACGTAGCTACAGAAGACGTAGTCTCATTTTCATCCAATCTCCTAATCCAAATATAGTCTCTCCCGTACCACGAAGTGCCTATGATTACAAGACTCCAGAATCTTCCGTCTCTGAGACCTCAGTTGAGAGCAAGAGAGGAGTTTCACACCGACCAGCCAATGAGCAACGCGAACACAAAGCTTCTTCTCCGAACAGAAACCTGATTCAAAGGATTCGGGGAACTTCTTAGATCGTGTGATTTGCGCTAAATTGTCGATTTCCACGTCTTGGGTACTCGTTTTAACGTCGTGGCCAAAGTGTAGAACAAGTTTATTCCAATTTTGGCTCTGCGGTTTGTGTTACTATACCCTGTATCCTGCGTGATATGAATAGATGACAATTTTCGAGTCTTGAACTGCCCAAAAGGATTGGTAAGGACTAGGAGGCTTACGACAGGAGGCTCTTAACTTCTAGCATGACGAGTGAGAGCCTCCTTGGGCCTCACCGTCTGATTTATATCTGTCTTCCACGTGACATCACAACAGTATGGATGCGAGACTTGAACTAGTACAAAACGTTTAGATTAAACAATAACAGGCCATTTTTTTTAAGTTATCAGCGTTCCCTTATTACAGAAAAACCGTGGCAATTGTTCATGTAACGAGTGCTTTGTAATCTGACTCTGTCTGTCAGTCTGTCTGTGTCGGTCCGTCTGTTTTTCTTTCTGTGCCTCATTCTGTCTGTGCCTTAGTTTCTCTGTCTGCCTCTCTGTCTCTCTGTCTGTCTGCCTTTCTGTCTGTCTGTCTGTCTGTCTGTCTGTCTGTCTGTCTGTCTGTCTACCTTTCTGTCTGTCTGTCTGTCTACCTTTCTGTCTGTCTGTCTGTCTACCTTTCTGTCTGTCTGTCTGTCTGCCCTTCTGTCTGTCTGTCTGTCTGTCTGTCTGTCTGTCTGTCTGTCTGCCTGCCTGCCTGCCTGCCTGCCTGCCTGCCTGCCCCCTACCAAACACAACTCACAGATCGGTCTTCGTTCAAGCTATGGACTCTCATTCGGGAGGATAATAGCTGTCGATTACAAGTCTAACACGTGATCTCTAAGGCCATATCAAACTTCACACCTACACAAACACACACATACACACACA
>NC_134783.1:48891532-48896532 GCF_046742065.1 Oratosquilla oratoria | reverse complement strand
GGAGAGGAGGAGGAGTGGAGGGGAGGAGAGTAGAGGGGAGTGGAGGGGAGGGGAGTAGAGGGGAGTGGAGGGGAGGGGAGTAGAGGGGAGTGGAGGGGAGGGGAGTGAAGGGGAGTGGAGGGGAGGGGAGTGGAGGGGAGGGGATTGGAGGGGAGGGGAGTGGAGGAAAGGGGAGTGAAGGAGGAGAGGAGAGAGGAGGAGAAGGGAGAGGAGTAGAGGAGAGGGATGTAGAGGAAAGGGGAGTAGAGAAGATGGGAGGTGAGGTGAGGGGAAGGGTTGGAAAGAACGGAAGTGGAGGAGGGGAGGAGAGAGGATGAGAGGAGAGGGGAGTAGAGGAGAGGGAGGTAGAGGAGAGGGGAGCGGAGGTAGTGATGGAAGATAAGGTAAGGGGAGTAAAGGAGAGGTAGGGGAAAGAGTGGACAGGAGTAGAGAGGAGTGGGAAATGCCAGGGTAGAGGAGTTGGGAGGAGGGGAGAGAAGGGAAGAAGAGGGGAGGGGAGGAGAGAGGAGGGGAGAGAGGAGGGGAGAGAGGAGAGGAGAGTAGGGGAAAAGAGGAGGAGAGGAGGGGGAGGAGGGGAGAGAAGGGAAGAAGAGGGGAGGGGAGGAGAGAGGAGGGGAGAGAGGAGGGGAGAGAGGAGAGGAGAGGAGAGTAGGGGAAAAGAGGAGGAGAGGAGGGGGAGGAGGGAGAAGAGGAGGGAGAAGAGGGGAGGGGAGGGAAGGGGAGGAGAGAGGAGAGGAGAGTAGGGGAGAAGAGGAGGAGAGGAGGGGGGAGGGAGGAGAGGAGGGGAGGAGGGAGAAGAGGGGAGAGAAGGGGAGAGGAGGGGAGGGGAGGGAAGGGGAGGAGAGAGGAAGGGAGGGGAGGAAAGAGGAGGGGAGAGAGGAGAGGAGAGTAGAGGAGAAGAGGAGGAGAGGAGGGGGAGGAGGGAGAAGAGGGGAGAGAAGGGGAGAAACTACATCTTCGTGAAATTACCTATTCCTTCCGTCCCGGGTGATACTTTCATTTCGATCGTGGGTTGTCGCCAAGTGATTTAAATCAATCGAGGAACCACTCACACACACACACACACACACACACACACACACACACACACACACACACACACACACATACACACACATACACACACGTGCAGGCGTGTATATTATATATATATATTATACATATATATATATATATATATATATATATATATATATATATATATATATATATATATATATATATACAGTATATACACGAGTATGTGTTATCATTCAGTTAGATAAATACCTCGAACACAACAAACAAGGAGACAGTCGACGTCTTAATGAACGAAGCGACAATAAACCAGAAACCATAAAATCAAGAAAAATTCCAACGTAGGACGAGACTGAAACGGCGCCAATGACCCTCGGGAACATGCAGACCTCGCTGCACCCTCCCTCATTTACAAGCGGGGAGAGGGGGAGAGGGGGAGAGGGGGAGAGGGGGAGGGGGAGAAGGTAGGTGGGTGGGAAGGGAGGGAGAGGGAAGGGGAGATGGGGAAAGGGGGAGAGGGGGAAGGGGAAGGGAGTGGTGGAGAGGTATGGGGAGGGGGAGAGGGGGAGAGGTGGGGAGGGAAAGGGGGAGGGGGAGGGAAAGGGGGAGGGGGAAGGAGGAAGAGGGAGAGGAAAGGAGAGCGGCGGGGTAGGAGGGAGAGAGGAAGGAAGAGGTGGAGAGGGTGGAGAGGGAGAAGGAGGGGGAAGAGGGAGAGAGAAGTGGGGAAGAGGGGGAGAGGTGGGGAGGGGGAGGGGAAGAGGGAGGGGGAAGAGGGAGAAAAAGGGAGGGGGATATAGGGAATAGGGAGAGGGGAAAGGGGAGGGGGAGGGGTGGGAGGGGGAAAGCGGTGGGAGGGGGAAGGGGTAAGAGGGGGAGGGGGAGGGGGTAAGAGGGGGAGGAGGAGTAGACAGGGAGAGGGATGAGGTGAGAGCGAAGTGGATAGGGAAGAGGGGAATGGAAAAGGGATGAATTGGGAACGATAGGGAGCAAGGGGGCTGGGGGGGGGGAGTGGGAGAGCGAGGGGGAGGGGGAGGGGAAAGTGTGGGGGTGAGGGAGTGAGTGAGTGTAAGTTCTCACGCTCGAACCAAGGCAGAACTGCAACTGCATACCGTAGACGCTATCGGCCCCACGAACGGGACGGGAGGTCGAGAACCAATCAGATGCGTCCGTTACAACGTAGCGCAAGATAACGCTACCATTGGTCGAGACTCGGACCCCTTCATCTCCGTGTGGCGCATGTCTTCATCTGGTTCATTTCTGTGACACCCCGCCAGCCCCCATTTTGTTTATCTGTTAAAAAGGGTGGTGGAAGGGAGTGGAGTGGGTGGGAGTGGAGTGGGTGGGAGTGGAATGGGTGGGAGTGGAATAGGTGGGAGTGGAATGGGTAGGAGTGGAATGGGTGGGAGTGGAATGAGTGGAAGTGGAATGGATGGGAGTGGAATGGGTGGGAGTGGAATAGGTGGGAGTGGAATAGGTGGGAGTGGAATGGATGGGAGTGGAATGGGTGGGAGTGGAATGGATGGGGGTGGAATGGATGGGAGTGGAATGGGTGGAAGTGGAATGGGTGGGAGTGGAATGGGTGGGAGTGGAACAGGTGGGAGTGGAATGGGTGGGAGTGGAATGGGTGGGAGTGGAATGGGTAGGAGTGGAACGGGTGGGAGTGGGATGGGTGGGAGTGGAACGGGTGGGAGTGGAATGCGTGGGAGTGGAATAGGTGGGAGTGGAATAGGTGGGAATGGAATGGGGTGGGAGTGGAATGGGTAGGAGTGGAATGGGTATGAGTGGGTTTGACTTGACTTTTGTTTTTGAATTTGACTTTGGCTTTTGACTTGGCTACCTCTTTTATAAGGGGGAAAAAGCCCTTGGTATGTATAGATCTATTTGTCTATTTGTCTGTGTCTATTCATCTATACCTATTGATTATTTGTTTACCAATTTAATGTCTATTTATTTATTCATTTATTTATTTATTGGTACCATATCGGTAACAAAAATGTTAATCATTAACGTTTATATATATATATATATATATATATATATATATATATATATATATATATATATATATATAACACGTTCTGTTATAAAGACCAGGGATTGTTCATATGAATATTCTTAAGATATTTTTTATTCGTCTTGATGTGTAATAGTATTTAACTGACACGCCTCATCAAGTAATTGACACCATGCAAATATTATGAATAGATAATCAGTATATACCAAATGGAAAAAAAAAATCATAATCCAATATACATACATATATATATATATATATATATATATATATATATATATATATATATATATATATATTTGTGAACAAATTAAAGGGACATTTTTGTTACCAAGACCAGGAAGAACAGCCCCCAGCCACCAGCCAGAAGTTTCCGGACTTAAGCCCCCAGCTTCCACCCTCAAACCTCTCCAGCCTACCACCAGCCCACCTACCAACCACCAGTCCGCAACCAACTACCAGCTCCAGCCACGACACCAGCCCCGAAACTACCAGCCCCCATACCAGCCACCAGCGTCCATACCAGCCACCAGCCCCCATACCAGCCACCAGCCCCCATACCAGCCATCAGCCCCTATACCAGCCCCCACATCAGCCACCAGTCCCCATACCAGCCACCAGCCCCCATACTAGCCACCAGCCTCCATACCAGCCACCATACCAGCCACCAACCCCTATAGCAGCAACCAGCCCCCATACCAGCCACCAGTCACCATACCAGCCACCAGCCCCCATACCAGCCACCAGCCCCCACACCAGCCACCAGCCCCCATACCAGCCACCAGCCTCCATACCAGCCACCAGCCTCCATACCAGCCACCAGCCCCTATACCAGCCATTTGCCCCCATACTAGCCACCAACCCCCATACCAGCCACCAGCCCCCAATAACTATCTTCAGTCACCGTCCACCAGCTTCAGTCACTAACCCCCAGCCAGCTACTAGCCCCAACCACCAGCCCCGAAACCACCAGCTCCCATACCAGCCACCAGCTGCCAGTCACCAGCTTCAGACACTAGACACCAGACGCCAGACACCACCCCAGACACCACCAGCCACGAGCAGCTTGGGTGGTCAATGAAGACGAGGTACCTGACTCCTTAAAACCCATATTCCTTCACCGACGGACAGCCCTAGACTTAAGGGTTAAAATTAACTCAGAATTAATCCCTTAACCCTGTTATACATTGTACAATCTATACACTTGCGTTTTACATTGTACAATTTATACACTTCCTCCCGGCAATTCTATTCAGCGAAGGAATTAAAGGTGAAATTGAAAATACTTCCTATATCCGAACTAATTGGGTCATCCCGTGTTCGGATACGGAAAGTATTCGGATACGCGAGGTGAAATTATTCTCTACCTCTTCCCCAGTCTCCGCTCTTTAAGGGAGTAAAATTTGTGTACAAGACATAAATCCTGTTCGGATTATGGCGATTCATATGATGGCAGTTCGGATATGGGAGAGGTAACTGTATTTTCGTAAAATATACAAGTTATGTTAAATGACAGGGTTTCAAATACTGACCTAATATTGAAATATGATAGACTAGTGGATACTGTGTCGAATTAATAAACTGATGGTCGTGAGTTCGAGTTTCGGCTAGGCGGGGAGTCGACCCAATCATTGGCCTTAAAAAAAAAAAAAAATAAAAAAATAAAAAAAAATAAATAAAGCGACTTGCAGCAGCTGACAGGGCTTTACCCTACCAGGGGTTTCTCACTTCCCATTTTGTAGGAGTGGGATGGTGAGTCTATGGTGAGACACAAGTCCCTCTCTATGCTTGTCTGACAGTAATAATCATAAACCCACACAAAGAAGTCACGAGATTATCCATACGGATAGAAGCGCTGGTAAACTACAGCTAAAAAAAAAAAAAAAAAAATCTGTCTTATCTCGTCTATAGTATGTCACGACAGTGGGTGCACCAAAGTCTGTCGAGTCCTGATACCTGTTGATGCCCT
>NC_134783.1:48884032-48886532 GCF_046742065.1 Oratosquilla oratoria | reverse complement strand
TTTTCTTCTCCTCCTCCTCCTCCTCCTCCTCCTCCTCTTCCTCTTCCCCATCCTCTTCTTCTTCCTCCTCCTCATCCCACTCCTCCTCCTCCTTCGCTTCCTACTCCTCTTCCACGTTTTCACTCCCATCGAGCGTCCTCTTCCTCCTCTTCCTCCAACTCTTCCTCCTCTTGCTACTGCATGTCTTCCTACTCTTCATCCCCTTCTTCCTTATCCTCTTCCTCCTGCCCCTCCTCCTCTACCTTCTCCTCATCCACATTTTCTTCCTCCTCCTCCTCCTCCTCCTCCGTTTTCTCCCTTCCTCCTCTACCTTCTCCTCTTCCACGTTTTCGTCCTCTTAAGCGTCCTCCTCCTCCTCGTCCTCCTCCTCGTCCTCCTCCTCCTCCTCCTCCTCCTCGTCCTCCTCCTCCTCCTCCTCCTCTTCCTCCTCCCGGGCGCTCTCCCTTCTGGCGAGGGTAATAGCTACCGTGTAATGACCACCTTACCTTGCAAACGACCCATTTTTCTCGGTCTGCTCCTCCTCTCTTTCCTTCTCCTCCTCCTCCTCCTATTCTTCCTCCTCCTCCTCCTTTGCTGTTCTTCTTCCCAACCCGAGTTTCAGCCTCTTCTCCAAAGAATCAAAGTGATCGATTTTCAAATAAAAGTCTTCCGATTGTTTTCTGTTTCATTTTATTTTCTATTCTATATGAATTTTATTTAAGTTTCTGTAGATATGTTTTATACACACACCCACACCCACACCCACACCCACATCTATATATATATATATATATATATATATATATATATATATATATATATATATATATATATATATATAATTTATATACAGTATATATATATATTTATATACATATATATATGTATATATCTAAACACACACGAACACACACACACACACACACACATCATATATATATATATATATATATATATATATATATATATATATATATATATATATATATATATGTATACGTTCTTATATATTTTCATATTTTCTTATTTTGCTCAGAGTAAACCTTGGTTCTGAAAAAATGTAAAAAGTATATTCATCAATCATTTCCTTAGTAAGGCGTACATTATATATATTTTTTTTTGACACCAGACGATTTCATTCAGCATAATAGCATCCTTGATCCAGAAAGGATCAACTGCTACCTGCTCCAGTACCTGCTGTCAGTCACAACTGTTGCTGGGTCACCTGCTAATCTTATGACCTGCTGTTTATATTCTTTCCTCTATTGTAGTATCAGCTATTGGCTTATCTGCTTACACTGCTACTGGTTTCACCTAGAGCCACGTTTTCATACCTACCTGCTATCTGCTCTTCTCACCTTCTCTCTCTTTTGCCATCAGCCGTAACTTTCCGTACGTGCTACATCTGCTCGTCCTACAACTGCTCTTTCGTACCTGCTGACTGCTTCCCGTTCTTCCACCCGCTACATTTCTCCCTATCAGCCACACCTTCCCGTATCTGCTGCATATTCCGTCCTACAACTGCTCTTCCGTACCTGCTGACTGCTCTTCTCGTTCTCCCACCTGCTACATCTTTCCCTATGAACCACACCTTCCCGCACCTATTATTAATTCCACATACAACTGCTCTTTCATACCTTCTGCGAACGTTTTTCATACCTCCACCTGCTCTCCTTCTTAGTACTTCTTTCATCGTGACCGCCGTTTCCAACAACTGCTCCTTCTTCTCTTCTCACACCTGCTCTATCTTATCAGCTCTTCAGCAGTACCACCATCACAACCATATGATTTTCTCGAATATTTTTCCGCAATTTTCATAATTGCCACACAAAAATAATTATGTTTTTTCATTTTTTTCATTATTATTATAATTATCTTTTTGACCTTCTATTTCTTCTTTCTCTTTCTTTGACTCTTCGACTCCCCCCCTACCTTATTTCGCGTCTTTTGTTACAAATTTTTGCCCCTGGGAGATCAACAAACATGCCCAGTTGAGTCACATCACCCATCTGTCAATTTGTGGTTTCCGTCATAATTGCTATTGCCATGTTTTTTATTTTTTATTTTTTATTCTTTTATTTATTCATTTATTTATTTAGCTATTTATTTTATTTTATTTTATTTTTTAGCGAATTTAAACGATGTAGAATTTGTGAAGACGAACTTTCTAAGGTTCTAATTCGTCTCTAGGATTGAAATCTAGAACGTGTGTCAATTTACTTGGAAAATCTTTCAACATTTTATATTATTTACTAATTTTCTCCCTCTACCCTATGATCTCCCCCCACCCCTCCCAATTTTGTTTTGTTTCCTTCGACCGTAGTACAATGTCTTCTGGTTTTCTCTCGTGGATGACACCATGACAACTACAGGTATAAAAAAAAAAAAAAAAAAAAAAAAAAAAAATTATATCGTTAATCTCTCAGCTCACCACAAAGGAAGAAGAGCGGGTTCGGCTATGCGATAGCTCCGCGTTTGCTGACAGCGACAAGGACATGATAACGATAATGACATGGGCACC
>NC_134783.1:48879032-48881532 GCF_046742065.1 Oratosquilla oratoria | reverse complement strand
GTTTAACGCCGAGGGAAAAAAATATAAAAAAATTATCGAAAAAAACAACAAAATTTTGACTTTGACACGTTATTAAAAAACATTATTTAACATATGCAAAAAAACTCTCTATTTTATTTTTTGTCATTTATCTAGCTATTAATAGAGACCTCATATGCAAAAATCGGTTGAAAATTGAGGGAGGAGATAGATTTTGAGTATCAAAAACTTACATTTTTCAGAAATGAGTGTTAAAGTTGTTTTTTTTTTCTTAGTTTGACTAAATTTTACATTGGACCTCCTAAGACCCATTGAAAACAGGTTCCATTGTATTTTCATGATGATTTTGCATCTTTCAAGTGACTCAGGCACTTTGTACCCTCCTACAGTGTAGGATATTATTCACTCAAAGTGAGGGTCTCATAAGCCGCCACCTCACTCTTTGTCGCAAAGTTTGAGTTCTTGGTCTAGAATGACCCAGCAAGGTAGTCTGATTGCTGGGATTCAGCTCTCTTTCTTTTCTTGGGTTTCCTTTCTGGTGTTGGAACAGGCTCTTGCTGCATCAGGGACATCACTGTGAGGTTTGAGGCTCTAAACCCAAGGTGTTGCAACAAGGAGGCATCCTTGTAGCCACTTGTTAGCAAACAGTTGTTTGCATAGAGACAACTTGTCTGATATAGGTGTAGAGGACAGAGGATCAGGTGCTGAGGATGTGGATGTAGATGGAAGGGAGAGAGCTGCTGGAGGGAGTACTAGTGGTGGTGGCGGAGGTGGTAATAACAAAGTTGATGCTGGGGTTCTTTCTTTCTCCCTTTGAGTTGCTAATGTAGACGTTCTTATCTTCTGCAAGTGTGCCTTTTGTTTAGATAGCTTAGGCATGGCTAATATCTTCAAATATCTCTTCACTGAAAAATATATGCGAATTTCACACGGCAAATTAGTGAATGCGGCAAGCTAACGTGTACATGTCCTTTACTTTGTAAGGCTCAGGCCACTGCCAGTCGTGCAGGCTGAACTTCCTCACACCACATACTCACGTGCATGCCGGACGTAAGAGAAAACTTTATGAGTGTATCAAACGCAAAAAAATAAGGTAAAATATGGTCAAAACGTATGTAAACAATGGTCGTGCGCGGCATGTGGCTGCCGGGGGGAGGGAGGGTAGGCCCTTTAAACCCTTTAAAAATGGCGGTACGATAAAAACATTTTACCAGCATCTAGAGCAAGATCCCTACTATGTATTTATGCAATAAAAAAAAAATTGAATTTTTCTTAAATCTGGGGGCGGGGGGTCCCCTTAAACTAAGAACCCATCAGGTCCAAAATCAGGTCTGAAATTACTCAAACTTCATCGCTACTATACAAAAGTCTACTCCACCTCATGGCGTCAGGCGATTTTATTAAGACGAGGTTTGAACTCATGATGATATTATGGTTTAACGTCAACAACATCCCCCTGTCGGGGGGCTAGTACGGTGCCCCTCACAGATGACTTTGTAGCGTGGAATTTAATGAACCATGCCCTTGGTTCAACTTCGCCGGTGGCAGGGATCGAGCCGCCATTCCCTCGATCTTTGCCGCAACTAACGACGCCTTAACCCACTATGAGATTAAAAACGGATTTACCGGAGCATAAGCCGCACTTTTGCATAAGACACATCTCTATTTTGAAAGGATAATTTAAGTGTTTTTCATCAGACATTTATTAAAAGATATTTTAAAGTGGTTTTGTAGGGGAATTGTATGATTATGTGCATCCCTAATACGACCACATTAGACGCAGGACAATTTTGTGCTACATAAAAAAAAAAAAAGTCTTATACGAATGAAAATACGGCACATGTCCTCCACGTGACGTCATTCTGTTGACTTTAATCTTCTTTCTCACCTCCTACCTCTTCCGAGTTGTTCACGTCGAAGTAGCTTCTGTCGTTACACAATAATCTTTTGTTGCATCGTTATTTCAACCACTAGCTGTAGTCCTCTTCAGCAGTTAACTGAAGAGGATCACAGTTAGTGATCGCAATATACGTATCTTCAAATATCTTTCTTTTCTCCGATAGTGGGATATTCAGTCTATACATACACACACAAACACACAATCACACACACACGCACGCACACACACACACACACACACACACACACACACACACACACACACACACACGCATACACACACAATCACACACATACACACACAATCACACACACGCAATCACACATATCCTACATAAGAGCACCTCATCCCTGAGTGACCTAGCTGGCGGCAAGGTCATGAATATGGACATGAAGGTCAAGAACAAATCCGCCTTTGAACTTCCCTGGGACTCGAAGTAAGGATCTACTGTGGACTGAGTAATTCTTCTCAACTCCCTCGCCATATATGGAAATTGAGTCCTCTCAGTCCTGTAGATACACATACACACACACACACACACACACACACACACACACACACACACACACACACACACACACACACACACACACACACACACACACACACACACACACACAC
>NC_134783.1:48861532-48871532 GCF_046742065.1 Oratosquilla oratoria | reverse complement strand
GGGAAAGAGGGTAGGAGGAAAGGAAGAAAGGAGGGGAGGAGTGAAGGAAGGAGGGGAGGAGGGAAGAGGCTAGGGATCAGAGACGGATGGAGTGGATAGGGAGAATGGGGAGAAGTGGAGGAGGGGGAGGGGAGGGGAAAATGGAAGAAGGGGAGAGGGAGGGTAAGGGGAAGAGGGAAGTGGAGGGAGGAGAAGAGAGGAGGGACGAGAAGGACGTAGGAGAAGAGAGGAAGGACGAGAAGGGGGGAGGAGAGGGAAGGAGGGGCGAGGAAGGGGGAGGAGGGGCTAGGAAGGGGGAGGAGGGGCCAGGAGGAGGGAGGAGGGACGAGGAGGGAGGAGGGACGAGGAGGGAGGAGGGGTGAGGAGGAGGGAGGAAGGGAAGAGGTGAAGGGAGAAGGGAGAGTAGGGGAAGAGGGAAAGAGACGAAGGAGGAGGAGTCGCAAGGAGGAGACGAAGGAGGAGGGGTGGAGGAGGAAGGGGAGGGGAAGAGTGGTGGAGGAGGAAGGGGAGGGGAAGAGGGGAGGAGGAGGAGGAGGAGGAGGAGGAGGAGGAGGAGGAGGAGGAGGAGGAGGAGGAGAGTAGGAGTAGGAGGGAGAAGGGAGGTCATATTTCAGCAGAGAAGCACTTCGAAAAACCACTGAAACCCAGTGTTATTCTGAAGCCAAGCGATTTCATTCAGTAGAGGATCAGTTCTATTAATCCGGGTCCACACCGACAATGCTGATAGACAGTGTGGAGACTCGACCCTGCATTTAACACTGCCAGCTGCCTCATGCAGAGCTGCACGAGGCTCTGCGTGGACCCCGGCCTTACTTAAGGGATAAAGAGGCGGAGACTCAGGCCACTCTCTCTCTCTCTCTCTCTCTCTCTCTCTCATACTCTTACACATACACACATAAAACACACACACACACGCACGCACACACACACACACACACACACACACACACACACACACACACACACACACAGGCCACGCCCATACCAGGCTTATCAATCCTGATGCAGTGCCAACATCTTTGCCTTTGAAAAAAAAAATATGGGATAAGTTTCCAAATAACATCTTTCATTAGTAAAGACAGGATACATCTCTTTCGCTACAGAGATGATTAAAATCGTCTGGCGGCATCCAGACTAAAAAAAGAAAAGTACCATCGGGTACAGAAGGACTTGACGGACTCGTCGAGGTGACTGACTCTCTAGGCCCTGTTCACACTGGCGGTTTGAACCGCGTCGGTTCAATTACAACACAAGTCGATGGAGGTGTTCACACACAACGCGCAGTTTTTCCTCGGCTATGCGGTATCACCGCGGTTTCCGCGCGGTTCAAACCGCTTGTATGAATAGGGCCTTAGGTTTTCTTCTAGTCAACGACCTACGATTCCATTTATCTCGAAAGCAGACCCTGTGACCTTTTTTCAAACCGTAGTCTATCCTGAGCTGGAGGAAACTTGTTTCAGATCGTAGCCTACCTTGAGCTGAATAAATCTTTTGTAGTCTCAGACAGTATTCCTTCTGAGCATTCATAAGATTGGACCTTTTTTGTCAACAATTCTTTTATTATTCAGTGATTTCATGAAATCACATGAAATCACTCCCCCCTCCCCCCCTTCGAAAAGCTGGTTAGGACATTTAGCACAAGTGGAATCGGTGGGTGTTGGGGGGTTCCGTCCCTCCCTCCCCCTCCTCCTCCCTCTCCCCTCCCTCTCCTTGCTCGCTCCTCCAAGAATAGCTCAATGGGTTCTCTCGCTCCCCACGAAGTCGCTCCGCGTCTCGAGTCTCGTGACGTCACGTCGTCGTTGAGGAGAAAAAAAGGACGAAAAGGGCGGGAAATGGTCGACATGTGTCGCTGGGTCTCGTTGGGAGCGATCTGAATTAAAAAGAAAAAAAGAAAAAATCCCACTTCCTCTTTATGTTCTTTTTCCCTCTCACTATCTCTTCTTTCTCTCTCTCTCTCTCTCTCTCTCTCTCTCTCTCTCTCTCTCTCTCTCTCTCTCTCTCTCTCTCTCTCTCTGTCTGTCTGTCTCTGTCTTTCTCCCCCTCTCTTTCTATCTCTCTACAAATAATAATAAATGAAATAAGTAAGGTAAAGTTAAATAATAAACAAATGATGATATGGTTTAACGTCACACACTCCACCCTATCGGGAGGCTAGGACGGTGCCCCTCACAGAGGGCTTTGTAGCGTGGAATTTAATGAACCATACCCTTGGTTTAACTTCGCCAGTGGTAGGATTCGAACCACCCTCACCTTGACCTTCGCCGCAAGTAACAACGCCCTAACCCGCTGAGCCAGCGAGATAATAATAAATGGACAGATAAATAATAATAAATAATAATCAAATAACAGACAAATGATAATATAAAATAAATGGCAGTCATTACAGCATCTTGCTTAGGTGTTTATCTAAACGAATCTTAAAGCTTCGAACTGAACTACATTGCACTGCCTCTGTAGGAAGTTTATTCCATTAACTACATGGTTGGCGAAGTTGTTTCTACCCACTTCCATAATAATATATTTCCTGACAGCTTGAGACCATTATTTCTTATCTGATTCTCATTCAGTGTGAAAATCTTGTCACTTTTGAAGTTGTCAATTCCATTTAGAATCTTAAAGAAAATAGATTCTTATGTTTTAGTCGATTTTCGTATGATTTATTCTTTATATTTAGAATCAGTTTTGTGGCTTGCCGTTACACTTTTTTTCATCTGTCAATGTCTTTAATGAGATTCGGTGACCATACGGAAATAACATACTCCAAATGTGGACAAACTAACTTTTTATATAGCTTGTTAATAAAAGATGGACTTTTGAAGTCAAAAGATCGAGCAATCAGTCCTAGAATCTTATTTGCTTTCTCAGAGGCTGAAATACACTGCTTAGATTAGATTATTTGAAATCGTTACTGATAATTAAGCCGAGATCCTTTTCACTATCCACTTTTGTTAATGAATTTCCAAATAACTTGTAATCGTACTTAGTTACTTTTACCTATGTGCTTAGCCATGCATTTACTTGTGTTAAATTTCATTAGCCACTTTTCAGACCATTAATGTAATCTATTCTTTTTATATCTAATTGGTTTAAGTATTCATTTGCCATCCCGCACAGTTTTGTATCAGCAAATTTGGAGACAATATATTTCAGTCAGTGGTCTATATCATTTATATATACTATTGATAAAAGTGGCCCAAGAACGGAACCCTGAGGAACTCCACTCGTAACATTTTTCCATCTGGAAGTTTTGCCATTTAGAACAACTCTGTTTTCGATTGTTTAACCAATTACTAGTTCAACATAATAGGCTACCACTTATTCCGTGTGAAGGTAATTTAGTAAGTAGTCTTTCGTGGGGGACGGTATCAAGAGCTTTTGCAAAGTATAGATATATTAAATCTATAATTCTATATTGTTCCTTTTGTCATAATTCGAGATTATTGTGTTCTCTCTCTCTCTCTCTTTCTCTCTCCCCCCTCTCTCTCTCTCTCCTTTCCTCTCTCTCTCTCTCCTTTCCTCTCTCTCTCTCCTTTCCTCTCTCTCTCTCCTTTCCTCTCTCTCTCTCTCTCTCTCTCTCTCTCTCTCTCTCTCTCTCTCTCTCTCTCTCTCTCTCTCTCTCTCTCTCTCTCTCTCTCTCTCTCTCTCTCTCTCTCTCTCTCTCTTTCTCTCTCTATTTCTCTCTCTCTCTCATCCGGAAGTGGTTGTCATCAAATAAACTTTTCGCGGAAGTTAGCCCATGTAATTCAGTTTGAAGTTTTTGAAGTTCAGATTAATGAACACTAATGAGGTATCTCGAGTTTTTCTATTTCTATTTCTATTTCCATCATCATCATCATCATCATCATCATCATCATCATCATCATCATCATCATCATCATCATCATCACTATCATCATTACTATGATTATATCATCATTACTATCATTATCATCAATCATTATTGTTTCTATTATCGCGTGATACATTCTGTTTATCTGAGAGGCAGACTGAAGAGGTGAGATTGACCTGACCTTACCTGACCTGACCTGACAGGACATGGAATGACCTGACTGAACCTAACCCGTGTTCAATGTAGACAAATATATTTCAGGATATTTTTCACTTTATTCTCGTCTTTATAAGCAATAACACACACTCGAGTTTGTAATTTTAATTTGTCAGTACTACAACATCAGAGGAAGAAAAACAGACATTGGTTTCCTGTAGGACGGACGTCGGATAGAGCCATCTCAATGCCGCCAGTTTCTGAATCTCACCTTCTCACAGAGGTGCGGCCCTGGGGGGGCCGGCATTCGATCATCTCCCTGACAGAGTCTCCGTTTTCTTTTAAATTCTTCACATAAAGGGACCTGACAACCGGCGACTGATCTCCTTTTTCCCTATAAGCCGGAGACACATAAACAGGTCCACGTTCACACAACATAGACAGCATTCCAACGTTTTTCCCCGGAGAGGTCTGTGGGAGGCTTCGAGGAACGTTGCCGGTTGTTTTGAGGATGCGGGTTTCCGGTCATATAGAAAAAAGGGCATGCCGATACGGGACCTTTTGGTCCATAACCAGGTCGGATGCTAAGGACAGATAGTTAAAGACATTAATAAACAAGCGAACCAAACAATTGGCAGATATCTTAGATGTTTATCTAAATGAATCTTAAAACTTCGAACCGTACTACACTGCACTGCCTCTGCAAGAAGTTTATTCCATTCATTAACTACATGGCTGGCACATTTGATTCTGCCCACTTCCAAACTAAATCTATTTCCTGACAGCCTGAGGTGATGATGAATTGAAAAAGGATTATTACTACTAATTCCATTTTTTCTCCATTCACTTTTTCATTACACAAAACTAGTAATTAACAGAATTTTGTAACTAGTAAGGGCCATGCACCGAGCTAATAACCTACATAATTAAGACTAGTTCCCTTGTCTGAGCTCATGGTAGTGACTATAAATCACGTGTTGGTATCACACTTAACCTAAATGGGCATACCTACCTAATGGTACCCAGCCTTAACCCCCCCCCCCAACATCCCACACGCCTAATGACGTCACGCGTGTTCTCTACAGACATACGTCACTTCCGCTCACCTACGACAAGAGACGCCCCATCCAGTCAAAACAAACTGTGGCTGAAACTGATCTTCACTGTAGGCAGGTATTCCCCCAGATCGCCTCTCGTATGTTATGTACAGTATTTGTGTATATGTATATGTATAGGGCAGTGGACAAGGTGCAGGGATGACCCGTCATCCAGGAGGTGCTAGGATGGGAGGGAGGGTGGAGGGGTGTGGAGAGTATTCAGGAATGGAATGGGTGGGAGTGATTTTATGCCTTTTCCTTTTTGGCTACCTCCCTTGTAAGGGGGAAAAAGCCTTGGTATATGTATATGTATATATGTATATTGTATATGCATATATGTATATGTATATGTATATAGTAAGGCATGTATATGCCTAACCTGGCTACCTCCCTTATTAAGGAAAGTTATTAGTATATAGTTAAAAGATCCGTATAAATGTATATATGTATGCATATGTATATGACACACACGCACACGCACACACACACACACACACACACACAGACACACACACACACACACACACACACACACACACACACACACACACACACACACACACACACACACACACACACACACACACACACACACACACACGAAGCAATTTAGAACCAAATTATAGACAAGGCAGACGACAGGGGAGGGGGTGGGTGGAGGTGGAGGGGGGATGTGAGGAAAGTCCTCCAAGACGTCTTGGGTCGAAGCCAAGCGAGGAGTTCCCCGATGGACAGGTCGAGGTAGTAGGCCTACGCCGAACCGACCTCGAACGCCTCCAGTTCTGCGATTTTTTTTTTTTTCTTTTTTTTACATTTACATTTATGTATCTATTTATTCACTTGTTTACTTTATATATATATTTATCTAACTATATTTCTACTTATCTATTTATTTATTTTCTATTTTTTATTCATTTATTTTTTATGGATTCATTTATTTATGGTCGTTGTTCAATTTAAATCTGTTGACACATGATCATTTTTATGACAGTCGCATGCAGGATTCGAACCTACTGCTTCCGGCCACCCGTAAGATTACATTCACAGAGCCTTTACCTACTCGAATCCTGCATGCGACTGTCATAAAAATGATCAGGTTAATGTCGCTGTCACTAGCGATTTTCTCACACTGTTGACTAAAGATTTTGCTAATGCTAGCAGCAGATGATTTTATTGAATTAAAGGGGGTATTCCTCCCCATAATAACAACACAGGAATCGCTATCGAGTTCCGCTTGGTGGCACACTTTATTCATTTTATTCTAACTGGCGGTTGATTCTTTTAATTATCTGGGATGCGCGCTTAAGGAAAGATTTGCATCTCCATTCATCAAGACCTTTTGAGGCGAATACTTCACCTTTGCCCTGTGTATTTTGAGGACTGTTGGGTCAGGTAATAGTCAGTCACTGTTGGGAATTGGAGAGAAGTGCGGGATTCGAACACGTGACTAGAAAGATAAGAGAGACGAACGCTTCCGTTGGCGCCGACAGAGGAACTGAGAATGAACGATATTTTCTATATACTTTCGTTCACATCCTTTGGGTTGAACAGAAGTTTTTCTTTAATGTCTGTATTGCATATTTTTTCGTGCGTACACAGTTTTAGTGCATTTCTGTGACTTTTTTTTTTTTTTTTTTTTTTTTGCTAGTGTCTGCCTCCCAGATTTTTTTTCTTTTTAATTAACGGCCCGGAACGAGGAAATTGCCCATTTCATGACAAGGTTTAAAAAATGGCCAAGGGGCCGAGGAAGGAAACGAAAATTTGTGGAGAGGTGCCTAAAGACCTAGGCTGTAGTGTATGTACACACGCACACACACACACACACACACACACACACACACACACACACACACACACACACACACACACACACTCACACACACACACATTCATTTACAAGTGTCAAGCGACATACATCAAACAGAAATTCATAAGCAGGAGAAGAGCTACATGATGGAACTCCCGTCTCTTAGGGCGAGAAGTCAGACGGTTTCCACACGAAACACGTCCCAATGATCAAAGACTTCACAGCCGCCGCCGGGGACTTCCTTCCGGCGAGGGAAAAAAATCTACTTTCCCCTTTACGATGTGGGTGTTACAGCTTCTGCGAAATCTACATAACCATATTTTCACACATACACAGACGCGTGCGTCCGCTCGCGCACACACACGCACACGCACACACACAAAATACACACACACACACGCACGCACATAAACGCACGCACACACGCACGCACGCACACACAGAAATGCACACAAATATACACGCACACACACACACACACACACACACACACACACACACACACACACACACACACACACATACACACACACACACATATACATACACACGCATTAATATACGCGCACATATATGTACATACATATATACTCGTATACAGCGTTCCTTTGTATGGATGTATGTTTACATAAACAACGGAAATTGATGAAGGCTGTTACCATGTTCAAAGCGTTAACAAAATTTATCCTTTATTTGAATGAAATCGTCTGACATCAACCAGAATAAAATCTGTTAAGTATGCCCAAGGATTAATCAAGAGCATTTTAACCCATTCACCTTACGAATCACACTTTGGCATAAAATAAACAAATTGGTAAATATATGAACAAACTAATAAATAAACAAATAAATAAATAAATGAATAGATAAAAATATAAACAAATAAATAAATAGATAAATAGGCAAATGCTCCAACAAACAATTGTACAAACTCTTGCATTTAAACAAAATAAAAAACAACAAAAAACAACAACAAAAACAATATTGCAAATCCACAAGTCAACGACAACA
The DNA here is from genome assembly GCF_046742065.1 of Oratosquilla oratoria. Taxonomy (NCBI): domain Eukaryota; kingdom Metazoa; phylum Arthropoda; class Malacostraca; order Stomatopoda; family Squillidae; genus Oratosquilla; species Oratosquilla oratoria. The sequence continues at coordinate 48,863,632 of NC_134783.1, read as the reverse complement.
ACAACAACAACAACAGCAACAACGAAATTCAATTTGGATAAATTTAAGTAAATTCACTTTGCGCGTTGAGTTGTTCACATATTGCCTTCGCCGCGTCGAGTATGCGGCCAATGCGGCCCGCGGCCAATGTGGCGGAAAACGAGTCTGTTTCCCATCAAGCGCCACGGCTCCGTAGCACTGCAATGGGCCTTCAGGAGCCCGGGCTCCGGAGTACTTAGTGGCTCTCGACAGAAACTAGAGACAACTAATCGCATTCTCAGCTCGCGACAGTGGCTCGCGACAGTGGCTCGTGACAGTGGTTTAAGACAGTGGCTCGCGACAGTGGCTCAAAACAGTAGCTCAGGACACTGGCTTGCGACAGTGGCTCACGACAGTGGCTCGCAAAAGTAGCTCGCGACAGTGGCTCACGAAAGTGGCTCGGGAAAGTGGCTCGCGAAAGTGGCTTGCGACAGTGGCTCGCGACAGTGACTCACGACAGTGGCTTGCGACAGTGGCTCGTGAAAGTAGCTCGCGACAGTGGCTCGCGACAGTAGCTCAAGACAGTGGTCGCGACAGTAGCTTAAGACAGTGGCTCAAGACAGTGGCTTGCGACAGTGACTTGCGACAGTAGCTCGCGACAGAAGGTAGTGAGAGGAGCTCGAGCTCACCACAGCAGGTAGTGAGAGCAGCTCGCGAATGAAGTTCGCGAAGCAGGTAGTGAGAGCAGCTCGCGACAAAAGTTCGCGTCAGCAGGTAGTGAGGTCAGGTAGCGTGAGCAGGTATGAGAGCAGATAACGTAAGCAGGTAGTGAGAGCAGATAGTATGGTCAGGTAGCGTGAGCAGGTAGTGAGAGCGGGTAGCTTGAGCAGATAGCGAGAGCAGGCAGCGCGAGCAGGTAGTGAGAGCAGTTAGCAAGAGCGGGTAGCGCGAGCAGGTAGTAAGAGCAGAGAGCGAGAGCAGGTATCGCGAGCAGTTAGTGAGAGCAGATAGCGAGAGCGGGTAGCACGAACAGGTAGTGAGAGCAGGTAGCGTGAGCAGGTAGCGTGAGCAGGTAGTGTAAGCAGGTAACGTGCGCAGGTAGTGAAGGCAGGTAGTGAGAGCAGGTAGGGTGAGCAGATAGTGAGAGCTTATAGTGATTACGACCTCTGTAGGCACGCGCCCTAAGCTAGAGACAGTAGCATGTTATAGTAGTTCGTGAGAGTAGTTTGTGAGATTAGCTCCCAATCTTAGCTCGTGACAACAGAAGCTAGGAAGCAAAGATGGTCTTCATAATTGTACAAATCTTATATATGTATAAAATAATGAAAAATTATAAATCGGTAAAATCTCCTTTTTTTTTAATTCTCAACTTCCAGTGAACTATTTTTCTATAAAAAATGAAATGAAATTATCATAGCCCAGTAAAAGCTAGGAATCACGAGAAAAAAAAAAACGAAAATCTTATAAGCCAGTAAATGCTAAAAATCACAAACCCAAAAATCCCCATGGCAGCGGAGAACGCTTTCGCCTCGTTTGGGTAAATGGAGTACAGTGAGTAATTCCTGCGGTTCGGGGAACCGTTCACACAGCCATCTTGGGTTAGCATCCGCCGCCGGGGCGGATTTAGAGAAGATGACTGTGGTGGGGACCGGCATGCGGGGGGAGAGGGGGAGAGGGGAAGGGGAGAGGGGGGAACCAGACTGAAGAAATTATTCTGGACTGGTGTGTAGTCTGTTCTTCATCTGTATTAGTATGATTATCGTTTTCAATATTTTTTTTATAAAAGTGTATATGATATAATATACATGCTCGCGCGCGCACACACACACACATACAAACTTACACACTACCACAAACACACGTGAGCACACACACACACACACACACACACACACACACACACACACACACACACACACACACACACACACACACACACACACACACACACACACACACACAATTTTACACCTGTTTACAGGACATATTTTACATATACATATATTGCAAATATATACGCATACATACTATATACATATATATATATATATATATATATATATATATATATATGCATTTGCAAACACACACACACACACACACACACACACACGCACACACACACACACACACACATATATA
>NC_134783.1:48836532-48856532 GCF_046742065.1 Oratosquilla oratoria | reverse complement strand
CCACTTAACTCGCACCCAACACACAAGCCTTTGCATATAACAATAACCTGCATATAAATATTCTCCCCCCGCTACACACACACACACACACACACACACACACACACAAACACACACACACACACACACAGACACCGGCGTGTCTCGTGAAAAACCGACAAACACTCGAGGGCAAGAACGTCGTCTCCCTCGAGGAATCCTTCGTCACGTGATCAACGGTGCTTACGCATCGAGCCTTAGACAAACACTTTCGTAAACATCTTCGCACCACATGTAAACAATGAGAGGAAGCGGAGTCAAGAGCCTCAATTTGATTTAGATTTAATTAACCCTCCCTTGGCGTTAACGAAAGGCTGCTGGTCTCCCATTCGCCAAGCTGTGCGTTCGAATCCCGTACTCCTCTCCAATTCCCATTAGTGACAGTTTGCCCTAACAGTCCAAGCACATAGGGTAAAATGACGGCTTCGGCCGTAGGTACTCAGTGCCTAATGGCGTACGCTCCTTTCCACCACTTATCTGGGGGGGGGGATTGGCCCACTCCCTCCCTCCCCCACTCACAGATGAATAAAATCTCCTGGCGAAAGGTGGAATAATATTCATAAGTGGTTCTCCTACCCATCTGATAGGGTGACGTTTTCTATTGATTGTATTTAAAGAATTACAAAGGAAGAGCATGCTAACTTGGGACCTTTTGGTCCATAACTAAATGGGATGCGGGAATAAATAAACGAATAAATAAACAATATGCATAATGATAAATAATAAAAAACAGATAAACATAAATAATTTATAATGAATAATTAACAAATAAATAATAAAATAAACAGATGAATAATAATAAGTAAATAAATAATAATGAATAAATAAAATGAAATAAAATATATGGCAGGCATGGTGAACTTTAAACAATTTACTCAATTAAGGAAGATTAAAGAATAATCCTTTGGATTTTTTCTATTATTTATTAATAATTTTAATTAATTTTTAATTAATAAATAAGGATTGATCTGCAGCATTATGGATAGGATTAGCGAAAAATAATAATAATAAATTAATGAAGAACTAAATAAAGATTTGACTGAGAAAGACTTTACCTTTATATTAACAGAGATCATACGAGAATAACCAGACAAAATCACCAAATCTTAATGTCACTGAAAGACTTGTCACATTGACCTTATATAGCTCGGGGCCACCAAGGTGCGTATGTAAAAAAAAAAAAAATCGAAATTTACATAACAAAACAAATTCTATTCGTTTGATATGAAATGTTTTGCTTCCCACGAAACTGAAAGTGTCATTGGGATAAAATAATACTTATAATTAAACCTTTATGCTTCTTTTTGAAATTGTGAAATACGCTGGGAGTGGAGGTGGGAGGTAGGGGTGGAGGTGGAGGTGGGGGTGGGGGTGTAGGCAGGGACTGGAGGTGGGAGGTAGGGTGGGGTGGAGGTGGGAGGTAGAGGTGTGATGGAGGAAGGGGTCTGGATGTGGAAATGGGGGGTGGAAGTGGAGAGTGGAGGTGTAGGTGGAAGTGGAGGTGTAGGTGGAAGTGGAGGATGGAGGTGGGCGTGTAGGTAAGGGGTGGGGTTGGAAGTGTGGGTGTAGGTAGAGGTGGGGGGTGGAAGTGGAGCGTGGAGGTGGAGATGTAAGTGGAAGTGGATGATGGTGGTGTAGGTAGGGGTGGAAGTGGAGGGTGGAGGTAGGGGGTAGGGGTGAGAGTAAGAGTGTAGGTAGGAGGTGGGGTGTGGAGGGTGTAGGTAGGGGGTGGAAGTGGAGGTGGGGTGTGGGGGGGTAGGTAGGGGGTGTTTGTGGGTGTGTGGGGGGGGGGGGAGTTGTCACTGTAGTGGCACTACCTGGTGGCACTCTGGAGCGGGCTGTTTACCCAGGTAGTGCCAATACACACAAGGGACCCCTGACTGTCACTTGGAACACCCCGAAAACGTCACGCTATGAAAGCAGGAAAACACAAAACAGGGGAAAGAAATTTTGACTTAAAAAAAAAAAAAAAAAAAAAAAAAAAAAAAAAAATTACTGAAATTAAAAAGAAAATGTTCGACTTAAAAAAAAATGCTTTACTGAAATTAAAAAGAAATGTTCGACTTCCAAAAAAAAGCTTTACTGAAATTAAAAAGAAAATGTTCGACTTTAAAAAAATGCTCTACTGAAATTAAAAAGAAAATGTTCCGTAGGCTATTCTTCATTATTCTTCATTAAACCAAACGAATTCTTTTGTGAAATAGCGAAAAGAAACTAGATCAAGAATAAGAATAAAGGAATAAAAATTAGTGAAAGAAATATAAAAAGAGAATTTTTATTTGATAGAAGAGTCTGAAGTCAGTTTAACAGAGAAATAAGGAAACTAGACTAAAATAATAATAATACAAAATCGTTATTTAAAACAAGCACAAAAATACAACAAGAAAACTATAGTTGAGGTAAGAAAAATATTTCAACATAAAAATATTTTATAAATACCAAACGGAATGGAAAAAATGTCCTTATGAAAAAAGGAAAGTAAATTATTTAAAAATGTAAAATATAAATGAAAAAATCATATTTAATGATACAAAGAATTAAGGATTACAAACGAAGATCATGACAACAAGAGACCTTTTGGTCCATAACTAGGTCGAGAGCGAAAAAAATCATAATAAATTAATAAGTAAATAAATAAATATATAAGTAAATAAATAAAAAATAGAATAAATATATAATGATACCTAATAACCAAAGAGACAAATAACAATAATTAATAATAATAACAGATGAATAATAATAAAGAAATAATGATAAATGAAAAAATAACGAGATAAAATAAATGGCAGACATTACAGAAGACATGACAGGACTCGAGTTTAAATAAGTTCCATAGACGAAGGACCTGGTTCCCTACGACATTAGATGCAGGAAAAATAAATATATAAATCAATGAATAATCTAATGAAAAATAAATGGATAGGTAAATGAATAAATAATTACCAAAAAAAATTAGATAAAAATAGAAGCATAAAAACATATATTAAATAATTTAGATAAAAACAAAATAAATTAGAAAATTAAACAAAATAAAACAATTAAATAAAACAAGGAAATAAAACGAAATACCATCAGACACAAAAAAAAACGAACATGATATCCTTATTCTTTGGTGTTTATTTAAGTAAACTTTAAAACATTTAATCGCTTCAGATTTTTTCCACTTATTTCTGGATTTCAGATTCACGTCCTGACATCTTGAGGCCATTATATCTTGTCTAGTTTGTGTCTAGCGTAAAAATACTCTCAACTCTGCTGTTATTTATTCTTTTAGAAATCTTCAAGATCTGTACCACATCTCTCTTCCCCCAAGTGAGTGTGTGTGTGTGTGTGTGTGTGTGTGTGTGTGTGTGTGTGTGTGTGTGTGTGTGTGTGTGTGTGTGTGTGTGTGTGTGTGTGTGTGTGTGTGTGTGTGTGTGTGTGTGTATCCCCATCTGTTTGTCTCTATCTCACTATTTCACTGTTTCTCTTTACCCCCACCTCTCTCTCTCTCTCTCTCTCTCTCTCTCTCTCTCTCTCTCTCTCTCTCTCTCTCTCTCTCTCTCTCTCTCTCTCTCTCTCTCTCTCTCTCTCTCTTTCTCTCTAATATATATCTATTAAAGGTTCCGTAGTTTTTCACTGTTCTGTTCCCAACCCATCAATGTCTTTTACGAGGCTTGGGAAGAATACGAAAACAACTTATACTAGATCTGGGCAGACTAATGATCTAGAGAATGGGTGGAAGCTACTTGAACCTCTGAGGCATTTCTCGCAATGCTCAGATGATTTAAGGTCGTTACTGATAATTACACAAAGCTCATTTCCACTCTTCAGTTTGTCCGTAGTCTATGTAAGTTGTAGTCATACTTTGAATTATTCTTGTACAGCGAAGGGCAGATTTTTAGGAAAGAGACAAAGGGTGGATACGTAGGGAAAAAAAGGGAGAGATATGGAAAAAGAGAAAAGGAGAGAGAAAAAAAGGGGGCGAGATGAATAGAGAAGACAAAAGACACGCACGATGAAGGCTTTGAAGTCGATGGCACATTTGTAATATATATATATATATATATATATATATATATATATATATATATATATATATATATATATATATATATATATATAACCAACGTAATTGTATTTTTGCACAATAGATACTATAATTAAAGCTTCCCATTGGCATGTTGTCCTCTACATAAAAAGGTAAGAAAAAAGATAGATAAATGAATAAATAAACAAATAAGTAAAAATATTCAAATGAGTATATTATAATTATATATATATATATATATATATATATATATATATATATATATATATATACATACAGTGTGTGGGGGGGGGTGCGTGCGAGTGTGTGTAAATAAACAAATAGATAAAAACACAAAGAAACACAAATAAAAGAATATCGAAAAGATAAGCAAGTTGAAAGAACTCTATCAGACGACACGGACTTCCTCAAAGGGAATGTGACACTTTCGACAAAATAAAGACAAAAAACAGCGCCAGAAGACAGTCTTGGCACGTCGCCGTGTCGTGTCGTATCATGCCCCCAAGAATCACCCGACCAAAGACGTCAAAGTCTTTAAACTTCCTCTTATCATTGTACCATTGTCGAACACCACATCACAATGTCTTCAAAATATCAATTCTCATCGTACCAAAATACATATTAAATACTCATCTATTTCCAAAACCAGACGATTAGCTCTATCTCAGTCAGTACCTGGTGGTCCTTACAAAGGATTACAAACGCGGAGCATGCCGACAGGAGACCTTTTGGTCCGTAACTAGGTCGGATGCGGAAAAAATATAATGATAATAAATAAAGACAAATAAAATTATAATAATATAAATAATAATAAATAGATACATAGGTATAGTTAAATAAACCAACTGGTAAATAGTAAATAAAAATAAATTGACATAACTAATAATAGATAAAATTATAATAATATAAATAATAATAAATAGATACATAGGTATAGTTAAATAAACCAACTGGTTAATAGTAAATAACAATAGATTGACAGATAACTAATAATAGAAAAAATCAAGCAAACAATAATAAACAAACAATAACAGTCGTTACAGCATCTTGCTTAGGTGTTTATCTAAACGAATCTTAAAGCTTCGAACTGAACTACATTGCACTGCCTCTGCAGGAAGTTTATTCCATTCATTAACTACACAGTTGGCGAAGTTGTTTCTACCCACTTCCAAATTAAATATGTTTCCTTATCTATTGCATTGTCTGCCGCCAAGCGATTTTATTCAGCTGGTCGTGACCCTTACGGTAACGAATGGGTCAGTTTGCCACCTGGCTCATGAACTTCGTCGATGTTGGAAGATCTCACATGGGATAAGTTGCCAAAAACGCAGCTGCACTTGTTGATAGGTGTTGGCAACCTGACTCTGGACATTTGGTCTCCGGACGTTTGGTCTCCAGAAGTTTGGTCCTCGGACGTTTGGTCTCCGAACGTTTGGTCTCCTAACGTTTGGTCTCCGAACGTTTGGTCTCTGGGCGTTTGATCCCCGGAAGTTCGGTCTTCGGACGTTAAGTTTCCAGACGTTTGGTCTCCGGACGTTTGGTCTCCAGACATTAGGTCTCCGGGCGTTTTGTCTTCGGACGTTTGATCACCGAGCGTTTAACTACCGGACGTTTGGTTTCCGGGCGTTTGGTTTCCGGAGTTTGGTCTCCGGATGTTTTGTCTCCGGACATTTGGTCTCCGGACGTTTGGTCTCCGGACGTTTAGTATTTGGATGTTTGGTCTCCGGACGTTTGGTATCCGAACGTATGGTCTCCGGACGTATGGTCTCCGGACGTATGGTCTCCAGACGTATGGTCTCTGGACGTATGGTCGCCGGACGTATGGTCTCCAGACATTTGGTCTCCCGTTTTTCTTATAATAAGATATTTGGTCTCTCGGTTTACTTACAAATGGACATTTGGTCTCCTTGAATTTTCATAATGTATTCTGTGTCTCAATTTCATTCTTCATTTCTCAACTGGATGAATAGTGATGCTATCTAATTCTCATAAAAAAATAAATATCTTAATTTATATTGTAAAATCAGGATTTATTTGACAAACAGAATAAATGTTTTGCACATGTTATACTCGTATATATATACATTATTGCACTATGCCTTATTCGATTATCAAGCCAGGTCTACAAACGTCACAAAGATGGCACGTGGTTAGGCAGCATGAGGCATGTGTCCCATAAACCTTTCCCACAATACATTAACATTCTTTCTATTTACTTTAATTTTATAGTAACTATAATCGAGCTATACTAAAAGGGACCCCTTTCAAGGGCAGTGGGTCCATTGGCCCTCTAGTGGGGACCCACAAACCGTAAATTAGTGAGAGTTAGTGGATGTTTGGTGATATTTAGTGTTGAAGTGGTCTCCTGAGGCTAATACAGTGAGTCCTCCTTATACAGTAATTCTTTATCCGGTAAATTCACATACATACATACATATACCAAGGCTTTTTCCCCCTTACAAGGGAGGTAGCCATGAAGAAAAAGGCTACATCCATTGTAAGGGGGGAAAAGCCTTGGTATATGTATGTATGTGAATTTACCGGGTAAAGAATTACTACATAAGGAGGACTCACTGTACCAGCAATGAATAAGTATCTAGGATACGTGACGCAAGGCGGGTTGAAGAACTTCTACCCAAGAGTCTTCGTGTTTCCTGTTTACCTAAGTAGGAAGTAGAGTCGGACACAGAAAAATTACTGGTCCTCTTACAACAGTGGGTAGCCATCTTGGTTAGCACTTTTGTAAGAGGCTCGTAGATATAGACAGACTAGAGAGGTAGAAGGAGGGGTAGATGTGGGAGTTTCATTTGTATTGGATCGACAGTTTTGTAAACAGTTCGAAGGCGAGAATTTATTTTTACTTCGCTCTCAGCGTTATGTTTATAAATAAGGGCTTGCGGACTCGATTTTATTACTTTTATTGCTGATGTAAACTAAGTCAGTGTGCAGTGAATTTGAGATTGCTTGTGTAAGCAGTATTGCATGCCGTGTTGTAACGGCGGTTCTTAAATATAACATTAAAGATAATTGGACAAAAAAAAAACATGGCGTCACTGCAGAACTGATCTAGGACCCAAATTAAGTGTTATTGACAGGAATCCTTGTGAGAACTTTGTAGAGTGCTGTGTACTAAAATTAACAAGAAAAGAGAATCTTATTCTCTTCGATTGAGGACTACAACTGAAGGAAAAGAAAATGTCAGTGGATGATTAGAGGCATGGGGTCTACCAATCAATATTGCGAGAGACTAATAATTTATATATCACACAGTGACATCGTTAAGAATCGGGAGAAAGTGAATAAGAGAGGAGGTGAAACTTTCAACACGAGGAGTCAACCGAATCTAATTACAGTCACAAAACTTCAGTCAATCTTTCAGGAAACCTCCCAACAAAGGGGTTAAGTGTCACCTGGGCGCGCTAATGATTGTGCCTTGTGCCTTGCCCCCCACCCCCTCTCCCACCTCCATCTCGGTGAAACAAAACCGCATCAAAGGAGTAACGACTAGACTGTCTCGATGTTTATCTCCATAGCCTTGGGGGGCGGCGAGGGGAGGAATCGACGCTGGGAGACGCTGAACTGCAACTAGGGCTCTCATCTTCGTCTTTTTTGTGTTCGGAAAGCCACGGTAAGTGGCTGTTTAAGGGTTATCACACTGGGATAATTTTCCTTCGACTCTTGGAACAAATTTGCAGACCGCAGTTTTAGGAAGGGAACCTGATATGCTGAAGGAAAAAAATAACTTACCTCCAGCATATCAAATGGCATTCTATGTTTTTGTTGAGAAAACAAAATTGTTTGCCACAGTGACTTTACGGCGGAAAAAAAATTCTATAGGTGGGGGGAGGGGGGCATCACCGATTAATCGGAGGCTGGAAGAGAAATAGCCCAGTGTGACCCTTTACCAGATCCTATGGAGAACATTTCACTGTACAAATCAGTTCTGCAATAAAATATGCATTTTTCTCTTTCCCTTTTTTATCACTTTTGTTTATTTGCACGTTTTCACCACCATCACCATGGTTTAGATAGTTCGTGTTTTCGTACGTATTGCGCGCGCGCGCGCGTGTGTGTGTGTGTGTGTGTGTGTGTGTGTGTGTGTGTGTGTGTGTGTGTGTGTGTGTATGTGTGTGTGTGTGTGTGTGTGTATGTGTGTGTGTGTATGTGTGTGTGTGTGTGTGTGTGTGTGTGTGTGTGTGTGTGTGTGTGTGTGTGTGTGTGTGTGTGTGTGTGTGTGTATGTGTGTGTGTGTGTGTGTGTGTGTGTGTGTGTGTGTGTGTGTGTGTGTGTGTGTGAGAGAGAGAGAGAGAGAGAGAGAGAGAGAGAGAGAGAGAGAGAGAGAGAGAGAGAGAGAGAGAGAGAGAGAGAGAGAGAGAGAGAGAGAGAGAGAGAGAGAGAGAGAGAGAGAGAGGGAGAGTGAAAAAGAGAAAAATAAAGAGAGGGAGAAAGAGAAGAGAAAGAGAGAGCACAATCACCCTACTCCTTGTAAGATCAAACGCTGCCAGAAGACCTCAGGTATGCCAGCCAGCCAGGCTTGCAGACTCTATTGTAAGTGCGAGACTGTGCAACAAACACACGCTGTTCTCTTGTCGCAAGAACCCAACCCATAATGTTATACCATAGTACTAGAGCTTAGTTTAACCTGACATTTTAGGTGAAGTTAGGTCAGGTCAGGTCAGGCATGGTCAGGTAAGTAAGAGGCCAAACGCAGAGTATGGGAATCCAATATATTTTACGTTTCGCCCAGCAGGGCTTCTTCTGGGCGAAACGTAAAATATATTGGATTCCCATACTCTGCGTTTGGCCTCTTCCCTACAGAGCTGTTGCAGTCATTGCTGCTTTTACTCATGGTCAGGTAAGGTTAGGCACGCACACGCTCACATACACAAATCCATGCGCGCGCGCGCACACACACACACACACACTCGCGCGCGCGGGCGCGATGTGAAAACACATATTCGCAAACATTCATATGCGAACACATATACAAACACACACATGTACACATACAATGTGCAAACACATTCACAAGCATTCATGTGCGAGCACACACACACACACACACACACACACACACATGGTGGCTCGGTTGGTAGAGTCCCAGACTGTCAGTATGGCGGTACCGGCGGTACCGGGTTCGAATCCTGCCCAGGGCTGAAATTAATTCAGTATCACTGCGCTTCGAGTCGTTACTCCATCTCTCGTGGGCGGGTAGTTGGGTGTGTGTGTGCGTATAAGGTCATAGCATTACCCATAGATCGGTCATACGAGCTCTGAGCTCTCTTCCGGGAGGGAAATAGCTGTCGATCACGAGTCCAACACGTGATCCAAAGACCAAGGTGAAACACACACACACGGATACGCATCCAGACAAATCTTCAAATTGGGGAAGTAATATAGTCACGGTTAGTTATCCTCGTTACGGGTCCCCCTCACTATAAACATGTCGCCCACGGGACTGTGATGCTTATGTCAAAAGGCCCATTCAGAGAGGGGGGGATGCTAGGCCTTACGCCACAGCGTCACATACCAAACCTTTAAAGTGTTGGTCATTATCCGGGTTGCCTCCTAACCCTTTTCAACGCGGTTACGACGTACAGACGTTTTATTCTGGTTTATGTCGCCAGGCGATTTAATTCAGTCTGGGAGAGGAGTATTTGGGGACTAGAAAGTGTCTTGGACGAATGGAGTCGTTTGGTGTTTGGTATAAGGGCGGCATCGGATAGACGTGGTTTCGATTTGGTTCTGACGAGGACCCCCCGAGTCTAGGCCCCTTACTGGTGTCAAGTCTGTGAAGGAATTGAAGGGAACTGGGAATTCCTCCTCTCATTTTTTTTTCTAAGCCAAGTGATTCATTGCACACAAAAAAAAAGGATGGAAGGGAGGAAGAGAGGGAGGGAGGAAGAGAGAGAGAGAGAGAGAGAGAGAGAGAGAGAGAGAGAGAGAGAGAGAGAGAGAGAGAGAGAGAGAGAGAGAGAGAGAGAGAGAGAGAGAGAGGAGAGAGAGAGAGAGAGAGAGAGAGAGAGAGAGAGAGAGAGAGAGAGAGAGAGAGAGAGAGAGAGAGAGAGAGAGAGAGAGAGAGAGAGAGAGAGAGAGAGAGAGAGAGAAGGAGACAGAGGGAGACAGGGAGAGAGGGAGAGAGAGGGAGAGAGAGAGAGAGAGAGAGAGAGAGAGAGAGAGAGAGAGAGAGAGAGAGAGAGAGAGAGAGAGAGAGAGAGAGAGAGAGAGAGAGAGAAAGGGAGAAAAAAAGAGAAAATGAGACAGAGGGAGACGGAGAAAGGGAGGGAGGGAGAGGGAGAGGGAGAGGGAGAGAGCGAGAGTGAGAGAGAGAGAGAGAGAGAGAGAGAGAGAGAGAGAGAGAGAGAGAGAGAGAGAGAGAGAGAGAGAGAGAGAGAGAGAGAGAGAGAGAGAGAGAGAGAGAGAGAGAGAGAGAGAGTGAGCTATGCATTCTGGCGAGTTCGCATACATTTAATGTGACACTTCTTATTACTTCGTACGATGTCTCATATTCTTTCGGACGCTTCAGTCATAGTCTGGGAAGAGTCTCGATTTTTTTTTCAGACCCTCTCCCCCCCCCCTTTTTTTTTATTTTTTTTTTTATGCAGTACAAGGAGAGACTGTTTCTTATCGTGTCTGTTTTTCACCTTACCGCCCGGAAGCCGAATCAATGCGTCCTTCCCTTTCTTCCTCTTTTATCTTTTATCTCCTTTTGTCTTCCTCTTCCTGTTTTCCCCGTGTCCCCCTCTTGCCCTCCTCTTCCCCTTCCCCTTCCATCACTCCTCCTTATCCTCCTCCTCCTCCTCCTCCTCCTCCTCCTCCTCCTCCTCCTCCTCCTCCTCCTCCTCCCCCTTCTCCTCCTCCTCCTCCTCATCTTCCTCCTCCTTCTCCTCCTCCTCCTCCTCCTCTTCCTTCTTCCTTCTTTACACTCTTCGTTATCTCTTTCACTTCCCTCCCTCCTTCGTCCTTCTATCTTCGTTCTACTCCTCCTCACCTTTCCCCTTTCCTCTCTCCCTTCCTCTCTTCTCACCTCCCCCCTCTCCTCTCATTCTCCTCATTTCTATTTTCCTTTCTCTTATCTTTCTCTCTTCTTCCCTCCCTTTTCTTTTCCTGTCTCTGCTCCCTCTCTTCCCTTTCATTTCCACTCTCACCCCTTCCCTTCCCTTCCCTTCCCTTCCCTTCCCTTCCCTTTTCTCTACCTTCACTCCCATGCCTTACTCTTCCCTAAACTCATCTCCCCATAGTTCATTTTCCTCCCACCCCTTCCATCTCCCTTACTTCCTTCCTCCCTCACTCCTTCCGTTCCTCCTTCTCTCCTTTCCTTCCTCACTCCGTTCCACCTTCCCACCCCAGTCTAACCCTTTCTGCTCGGCAGGCGGGGCTCATAGCCGCGCACGCATGCACGCACGCACGCACACACACACACACACACACACACACACACACACACACACACACACACACACACACACACACACACGTACATATCTATATTATATATATATATACATATATATATATATATATGTGTGTGTGTGTGTGTGTATATGTATATGTATATGTATATGTATATATATATAGAAATTTTACTCTGGACGACCACACCCATGTTACTGCAAAGATACTCGTATTCTATAACCAATAAGTAACAAAGGAGGTAATTTCACTGGGATTCTGCGTGCGCGCGCGCGCGTGTGTGTGTGTGTGCGTTTATTTGTGCGTGTGCGCGCGTATATATAATCCAAAGTCTCTTATGTCATTGTCTTTTATAGGTCCTTCGTGGGAATATTGAATCCAAGAGAACAAACTTATTTGGGGTAAAGAAGACCAATGGACTCGTTTTGCTTTTATGTGGGCCTAAGTGTGTTTTGAAATCTCAGAAAATATTCACTGGTACCAGTATTTATGTGGGAAATAAAACGTCAGGGAAAAGAACACAAGGGACCACAGGTGAAGGTGACCGCCCCCCACAACCATCACAAGACGGAGAATGACGTAGTCCACCATACGAAGAATCTTAAGAAATAAAGAAAATAAAAAAAACGCAAACACTGTTTTCAGTCAGAATGAATAAAAAAAGAATAAACAAATATATATATATAAATATATATATATATATATATATATATATATATATGTATACACACACACACACACACACACACACACACACACACACACACACACACACACACACACACACACACACACACACACACATACATAAACAGACTAATAAACGAGTAAATGCAAAGCAAATAGATAATAGGTAAATAAATATATAAATAAATGAACAAGCAGATAAACAAGTTGAGTGCAATTTCAATTAAACATTCTTTCCAGGTGATCTGGTCAACCAAACTCTCGGATATATATATATATATATATATATATATATATATAATGTGTGTGTGTGTGTGTGTGTGTGTGTGTGTGTGTGTGTGTGTGTGTGTGTGTGTGTGTGTGTGTGTGTGGGTGTGGGTGTGTGTGGGTGTGTGGGTGTGTGTGGGTGTCTGTGTGGATGTGGGTGTCTGTGTGTGTGTGGGTGTCTGTGTGTGTGTTGTCTGTCTGTGTCTGTGTGTGTGTGTGTGTGTGTGTGTGTGTGTGTGTGTGTGTGTGTGTGTGTGTGTGTGTGTGTGTGTGTGTGTGTGTGTGTGTATGTGTGTGTGTGTGTGTGCATATGCGTGCACTAGTACTACACAGGCCCGTGTGCGTACTTGGATGTTACTTGTGACTCCTTACATGTACACACACACGCTTCCGCTCGCATGTGTACACGTATGTGCACGTATATGCATTTTTGTAACACGTGTACTACCGGCAGGCAGAGAGGCATGAAATAGCCGAGTCAAGTGGCCTGTGCGCGAGGAGGCGGAGGAGAAGAAAGCGGAGACCAGACGCAGAAGAGGACGAGATGTAAAGAGCTTCGTTTTGTGTTTATTGCTCTATCAAATCCAATTTTTACGGCCAAGTACAATTTTATTTTATTATTTTTTATTTTGTTTTATTTATTCTTTTTTTTTTAGAATGAGAGGACGGGAGGGGATATGAGGGGGGAGGAGAGGGGGAAGGTGGAACAAAGGTCACAAGAGAAATGGAATGATTATGATTGTGAGAGGGAGTGGAAGGGGGAGGGCAGGAAGGGGGAGAGGGGAGGGGAGAGGGAAGGGGGAGAGGGAAGGGGAGGGGGAGCGAGAGAGGGGAGCGGAAGAGGGAACTGGAAAGAGGAGTGGAAGGAGGAGGGAGAAGGGGAGTCAGGGAAGAAGAGGGGAGGGATCTGGAGGGAGGAGTGGGAGGAAGGGAGAGAAGGGTAATGAGAGGGAGAGGAAGCTTGAGGGAGGAGGGAGAAGAGGAAGGGGAAGAGGAGGGAGAGGGAGCTTGAGGGAGGAGGGAGAGAGGAGGGAGAGAGAGCTTGAGGGAGGAGGGAGAAGAGGAAGGGGAAGAAGAGGGAGAGGGAGTTTGAGGGAGGAGGGAGAAGAGGAAGGGGAAGAAGAGGGAGAGGGAGTTTGAGGGAGGAGGGAGAAGAGGAAGGGGAAGAAGAGGGAGAGGACGAGGGAGCTTGAAGGAGGAGGAAGAAGAGGGAGGAGAAGAAGAGGGAGAGGGAGCTTGATGGAGGAGGGATAGAAGAGGGAGGGGAAGAAGAGGGAGAGGGAGAGGGAGTTTGAGGGAGGAGGGAGAAGAGGAAGGGGAAGAAGAGAGAGAGGGAGCTTGATGGAGGAGGGAGAGAAGAGGGAAGAGGAAGAAGACGGGAAGGAGGAGTGTGAAACTGACAGACACCCATGTCCGCCCTTCCAAATGTAATAAAATCGGCTGGCGATTATCACAACCAAATCTACGGTGGTGGTATGGGGGGTGGTAGGGTGGTGGTAGGGGGGTGGTAGGGGGGGTCTGAGGGCCTTGAAGATGTAATAAAAGGTAGACAGGGCGGAGGAAGAGGTACCCCTGAGTGCCATTAACCTATCGCGCTATTCCTGGCTCTCGTCTCACTCCCCCATCTTCGACCGCTCTGCTCTGCCGTGGCGCCAACTCACCCTCCACACCTTTCCTCTCTCCCGTTCCCTTCCTCCCTCCCTTCCGTCTCCGCTCCTCCTACTCCTCCTCCTCCTCCTTTTCCCCCTTCCGTCTCCGTTCCTCCTCCTCTTCCTCCTCCTCCTCCTTTTCTCCCTTCGGTCTCCGTTCCCTCTCCTCCTCCTCCTCCTCCTCTCCCTTCCGTCTCCGTTCCTCCTCCTCCTCCTCTTCCTCCTCCTTTTCTCCCTTCCGTCTCCACTCCTTCTCCTCCTCCTTCTTCTCTTCTTCCTCCTCCTTCCACTCCTCTTCTCCCTACCGTCTCCGTTCCTCCTCCTCCTCCTCTTCCTCCTCCTCTTCTCCCTTCCGTCTCCGTTCCTTCTCCCCCTCCTCTTCCGCCTCCTCTTCTCTCCCTTCCGTCTCCGTTCCTCCTTCTCTTCTCACTTCCGTCTCCGTTCCTCCTCCTCCTCCTCCTCTCCCTTTCGTCTCCGTTCTTTCTCTTCCTCCTCCTCTTCCTAACTCCCTTCCCCCTTTCCTCTTCTCCCTCTCTTTCCTCCCTTTCCCCTCCTCCTTTTTCCTTTCCTCTCCTATCTTCTTTTCCCCTCCACTCTCCCTTTCTCCTCCATTCTCCCTTTCCCCTGCATTTACTCTTTCCCCTCTATTCACCCTTTCCCCTCCACTCACCCTTTCCCATCCACTCACCCTTTCCCATCCACTCACCCTTTCCACTCCACTTACCCTTTCCACTCCACTCACCCTTTCCCCTCCACTCACCCTTTCCCCTCCACTCACCCTTTCCCCTCCACTCACCCTTTCCCATCCACTCACCCTTTCCCATCCACTCACCCTTTCCACTCCACTCACCCTTTCCACTCCACTCACCCTTTCCACTCCACTCATCCTTTTCCACTCCACTCACCCTTTCCCCTCCACTCACCCTTTCCACTCCACTTACCCTTTCCACTCCACTCACCCTATTCCCTTTATTCTCCCTTTCTCCCCCAAACTCTCCCTTTTCCTCTGCACTCTTCCTTTCCTCTCTTCACTTTCTTCCCCCACACTCACCCTTTCTCCTCCAGCCTCCATTCCGCTCTCCATTTCCCCTCCCCTCACCCTTTCCCTTCCACTTACCCTTTCTAAAGAGAGAGAGAGAGAGAGAGAGAGAGAGAGAGAGAGAGAGAGAGAGAGAGAGAGAGAGAGAGAGAGAGAGAGAGAGAGAGAGAGAGAGTGGTGGAGAGAGAGAGAGTGAGAGAGAGAGAGAGAGAGAGAGAGAGAGAGAGAGAGAGAGAGAGAGAGAGAGAGAGAGAGAGAGAGAGAGAGAGAGAGAGAGAGAGAGAATAAAAAGAAAGAAAAAGAAAAAGAAAGAAAGAAAAAGAGAGAAAAATAAAAATAGAGAAAGAAAAATAAAAATAAAAAGAGAAAGAAAGAGAAAAAGAAAGAAAAAGAAAAAAGAAAGCAAAATATAAAGAAAAACGTAAGAAAGAGAACATACTCTTTTAAAGACTATCATTTAGGTAAAGGATCTGGTTCAGTCTTTCCCTTCCCCTGCAGAAGCTGAGACATTCTCCTTAGCTTAAGGGCAAATTGAGACGCAGGCGACATAGGTGACGCAGCACAGAGCAAAGACAGACTTCCTGTTGCTGAATCGAAGTGCACTTCGAACTCTCTCGATATGATTCTATATGTACTACTTCAGCATTTTATGTGAGAGAGAAGTTCAAAGTGTATTTTAATTAAGTAACAGGAATTCTGCCTTTGCTCTGTGCTGCGTCGCCTGTGTCACCTGTGTCACCTGCGTCTCAGTTTGCGCTGAGACTAAGTCACCTAAAGCTAGTGGCGCAGTCAGAAGCGTGCTGCTCTCACATTTGCTTAGTTGCGGGTTCGAGTCCCGCATTACTCTCCGATACCCAGCAGTGACTGTTTACCTGCCCCAAAAGTCCAAACGTTTAGGGGAATTCGAATCCCGCATTCCTCAAAGTCCAAGCGTTTAGGGAAATAGTGACCGCTTCAGCCGTTGCTACTCAGCGTCTCCTGGTGTAGGCTTTCAACCAGTGGACAAGGTCAAGCATCGACGCCATCTGTAGGCAATGTTCTACAACTATATCTAACACAACCGTCTACAACATATTTCGGCGGTAAAGGCGTTATCACATTGAGCTTTTTTTCCTCCGACTGTTGGAGCAGTTTTACAGCCTACACCTTTCGGTAAGGAACGAGATATGCTGGAGGAAAACTATTTCATTCCAGCATATCAAATGACATTCTATGACACGGCGGAATAAGTGCTGGAGGTGGCCCATACCGCCAACGAATTGGAAGTTGAAGGAAAAATTGCCCAGTGTAATAACGCCTTAACAGTGAAGGAGGAGGGAAGGGACGGTCGTGGATTTTAGTACTCAAAGACGGGACCGTCTTGACGACCCGTCAGTTCAGATAGATATTTTACTGTGATATGCGCTGCCCGTAGACGACAGGAGGAGACAGAGCCAAGCGCTTCAAGGTGACAGAGACCATAATGTCTGAGAATTGGGGCAGACAGGCACATACGTCATTCAGGACACACAAATGGGCTTTGTCTCGAGCATAAGGTACCCATTTGTAAGAGCCATTCATGGTTTTGACACACCTCACCTATTTGTCTCTCATCTACGCCCCTATTCCCTATTTCCCTATTACTCCCTCCCCTAGCCCCCTAGCCCCCTATTCCCCCTTCACCTAGCCACCCCCTCATTTCCCTAGCCACCTATTACCTTAGCTCTGTATTCACTTTTGCTCTAGTTCCCTATTCCCCTAGATCCCTAGATCCCCTCCCCTATATCCCTATATCCCCTCCCCTATATCCCTATATCCCTCCCCTAGATCCCTATATCCCCTCCCCTAGATCCCCTCCCCTATATCCCTATATCCCCTCCCCTATATCCCTATATCCCCTCCCCTATATCCCTATATCCCCTCCCCATATCCCTATATCCCCTCCCCTATATCCCTATATCCCCTCCCCTATATCCCTATATCCCATCCCCTAGATCCCTATATCCCCTCCCCTAGATCCCTATATCCCCTCCCCTATATCCCTATATCCCCTCCCCTATATCCCTATATCCCCTCCCCTATATCCCCTCTCCTATATCCCTATATCCCCTCCCCTATATCCCTATATCCCCTCCCCTAGCCCCCTATTCCTCTTCCCTTGCCCCTTATTCCCCTTCTCCCGGCTCCTTATCCCTCCTCCCTGTCACACTATTATCTCTCCTCTGTCTCTCTCACCCACCCTTCTTTTTCCTCCTCACTCTTCCTCGCCGGATACTTTTCTACCTGTCTGATACACAGACTCAAATGAGAGAGAGAGAGAGAGAGAGAGAGAGAGAGAGAGAGAGAGAGAGAGAGAGAGAGAGAGAGAGAGAGAGAGAGAGATTGAGGGAGACACTGAGGGAGAGATTGAGAGACTGAGAGAAATTGAGAGAGAAATTGAGAGATAGATTGAGAGATTGAGAGAGAGAGGTTGAGAGGTTGAGAGAAAGATTGAGAGAGATTGAGAGAGAGATTGAGAGAGAGAGAGAGAGAGAGAGAGAGAGAGAGAGAGAGAGAGAGAGAGAGAGAGAGAGAGAGAGAGAGAGAGAGAGAGAGAGAGAGAGAGAGAGAGAGGCAAGCCTCATCCCTCCAATGGTTGTTGTTCGTTCATTTCTTTTCGGATCGATTATCTGTGGGTATTTTTGATGGGGCCATTGTGCCGACAGCACTATATGGATCAGAGACATAGAATTTAAGAGAGGCAGAGAGGAAAAGTTTAAATGTGTTTGAGATGAAATGTCTGAGAAGCATAAATAACGTGAGAAATGAGGAGGTGAGGAGGAGAACAGGGAATGGACAAGGAAATGGCAGATTAGGCTTGACGAAAGAGTATTGGGATGGTTTAAACACATGTAAAGAATGAGTGAAGAAAGTTTAGTAAAGGAAGTGTGGAAGGCAGAGGTGGATGGAGTGAACATGAGGGGGTGACCGAGGATGAGATACATGGATGCGGTGAAAGGGGCGTTGAGTTGGAGAGGGATGCCTGTTGAGCAGGGAGGGGAGGAGGCGGGAGATAGGGATGAGTGGAGAATGGCTGTGTATAGAGGACTCTGTGATGCAAGTAAGGGAGTGGGTGGGGGATAGGGTGGGGGATAGGGTGGTTAGGGAGTGGTTATGTGTTAATGACATTCTGACGTAGCCCGAGATTTCTCCCCGTCTGCTATTTTTCTGCATGAAGGCGCGAATAGGGTGGGGGTCACCGATTAAGTAAAGCGGCCTTGCTGTGGATATGCTGTTCCTTGCTGCATTGGTCCTGACCCAGGGCAGTGGGCGGGATACAGGGATGACCCGTCATCCACGAGGAGCTAAGATGAAAGGGAGGAAAGGGTCATGGGTGGGAGCGGAATGGGTGGGAGTGGAATGGGTGGGAGTGGAATGGGTGGGAGTGGAATGGGGAAAAATCCCTTGGTATATATAGATATTGTTGACACTCTTGGAAGTATATACATAATAGATCACTGATAGTGATGCAATTCGTAGATGCCACACATAAAAATAAGTACACAAATAAAAAATAATGCACACTTATAAGCAGTACATTAATCTCTTAAAAAAACTATCCCTCCTCACAGTAGGAAATTAAATAAGTATTGTAAGGCTAATACATCTAAAGAAAAAAAAAATCTGCCTTTCCCCACCAGATCCGAACCATCCCCTGAATCCCACCCCCACAATCCCACCTCTCACTAACCCCTAACCCCTACCCCTACCCCTTACCCACACCCCCAATCCCTGCCCCCCATCCCCACAATCCTCCTTCCCTCAACCCCGACTCCCTACCCCGGAAATGCAAATTCAGGAACATTCCTGAGACCAATTCGGTTCGGGTTTGCTTACGGCGAAGAAGAATGGCGAAGTAAACAGATCGTTATACGAAGTGAATCACCAGAAACGACCACTAAACTCGGATAGTTTGGTTGGTAAGGTTGTCTGTATAGTGTGAAATTCATGTGAAAATTTTGGTCTGTTGAAATGGCTGGTGGACGTGAACGAAGACTGAGATCAGTGTAGCCAGCTCGAGCATATTGGTTAGGTGCTGCCATGTACATATGCGATACTGGTCTACGGCGCCTCTGATGTGGAGACGGGTCGGAAAGCCATGAAAGCTCTTCGTACTTACCGGGTCTCGAACCCAGATACCTTTTTATCAAGAGTCACCTCTTACATTCTTCTCCCACTGGAAGGCCCTGGAATTGTTTTCCTTAAAAAAAAAAAAATTAAAAAAAAAAAATCTATATTGAGATCTCTTTAACCCACTCAACACAGACCTTGAACAGAATCACCTGCAGCTATTTTTAACAAAATCTCTGAAGAGCGTCACCATGAACGACGGGGTATACGAGTAATGGCGTCGACACCTTTGGCCTTAATAAAATCGTCTAGCGACAGCGCAAAGCTCGAAGGGAGAAAATGTTGGCAGATTGCGCGATAGAGTATTGGCAAGAATCTTCAGCAACAACGTTAGCCGGGTTGTTGACCCTTGTGGCCAGAAGCTTCTCCTTAGCTTAATAAAATCACCTGGCGACAAATGGCACACCACACACTTGAAGGGTTAGTTTGGTGCAAGTTGCACCGAAAATGGGTGAGTAAGGGAGGCACGAATTAGAGCCCGAGTTTATTCCTGACTAGTTTCGAAAAAAAAAAAAAAAAATCTTCAGAGGATTGATGTGCCTTTTTTTGTGCGAAACTAGTCAGGAATTAAACTAGATTCTAATTTGTGCTTTCCTTAAACTAGATTCTAATTTGTGTTTTCCTTAAACTAGATTCTAATTTGTGTTTTTCTCTTCCAGCATGTCAATTTGCCTCAACATTAGACATTTTTCTAGTGATTCCTAGCGCTAAGAGCTAGACCGAAATC
>NC_134783.1:48829032-48834032 GCF_046742065.1 Oratosquilla oratoria | reverse complement strand
GGGGAGAAAGGGGGGAGGAAGGGGAGAAAGGGGGAGGAAGGGGAGAAAGGGGGGAGGAAGGGGAGAAAGGGGGAGAAGGGGAGAAAGGAAGAAAGGGGGAGAAGGGAGAAAGGGGGAGAAGGGGAGAAAGGGGGAGAAGGGGAGAAAGGGGGAGAAGGGGAGAAAGGGGGAGAAGGGGAGAAAGGGGAAGAAGGGGAGAAAGGGGGGAGAAGGGGAGAAAGGGGGAAGGGGAGAAAGGGGAAGAAGGGGAGAAAGGGGGAGAAGGGGAAGGGAGAAGGGGAGAAAGGGGGAGAAGGCGAAGGGAGAAAGGGGGAGAAGGGGAAGGGAGAGAGGGTAGAAGTGGGAGAAAGGGAGAGAGGGGAGAAGTGGGAGAAGGGGAGAAAGGGGACAGAAAGGGGGGAGAAAGGGAGGAGAAAGGGGGAAAAGGGAGAAAGGGGGAGAAGTGGAGAAAGGGGAGAAGGGGAGAAAGGGGGAGAAGGGGAGAAAGGGGGAGAAAGGGAGAAAGGGGGAGAAGGGGAGAAGGGGAGAAAGGGGGAGAAGGGGAGAAAAGGGGAGAAGGGGAGAAAGGGGGAGAAGGGGAGAATGGGGGAGAAGGGGAGAAAGGGGGAGAAGGTGAGCAAGGGGGAGAAGGGGGGAAGGGAAAGAGGGGGAGAAGTGGGAGAAGTGGGAGAAAGGAGGGAGAAGGGGAGAAAGGGGGGAGAGGGGGACAAGGGGAGAAAAGGTGAAGGGGAGAAAGGGGAGAAGGGGAGAAAAGGTGGAGAAGGGGAGAAAGAGGGAGAAGGGGAGAGAGGGGGAAAAGGGAGAAAGGGGGGAGAAAGGGAAGGAGAGAAGGAGGTTAAGGAAATTGGAAGGGGAACAGGGAAAAAGTGAGAGAGGGAGAAAGAGGGAGAGGAGAGGGATAAGGAGAGAAAGGGAAAGAGGGAGAGGGAGAGAGGGAAAGAGGAGAGAAAGAGAGAGGGAGAGAGGGAAGAAGGGAGGGTAAGAGAAAGGGACAGAAGGAAAGAGGGAGGGAAAGATGGAGGAAAAGAGAGTGAAAGAGGGAGGGTAAGAGGGAGGGAGAAAGAGAGGGAGAGAGAGAGGGAGAGAGAGGGATGAGAGAGAAGGTGGAGGAGGGGAGGGAGAAGGGGACGGAGAGGGGGTGGAAGAGGGGGTGGAAGAGGGGAGGGGAGGAGAGGGAGAAAAAGGGACCCCAGCGAGGCGTGTAGGAAGAAATAGGGGTACCCGGAAAAAGGGGAAAGGGGGTGGGAGAGGGGGAGGGGGAGGGGGAATAGGAGGAGGGGGGAGGCCGGCGGGCGGTATGCGAAAGAGGTCTCTGTTTGTTGTCGAGCTGTAGACGGGGGGAGGGGGGAAAGGGGAGGGGGGAAGGGGGAGGGGGAAGGGGGAGGGGGAAGGGGGGAGGGGAGTCAGGGCGTGGTGGATCCCTGCGGAGGGGGGGCAGGTAAGGGAGAGGGAAGGTGGGGGGGGGAGAGGTTTGTGTTTTGCCGTCGTAACCAGCGCTTCTATCCTTGGGGGACAATAGCGGGAGGGATAATAAAGGTAAAAAAAAAATCAGAATTCCTCTTTAAGTATAATTACTCCATAATCACTAGCAAATGATCTGCGCCTCTGGTCCGTAGGGGTGACGCTAACATTTCCAAAACGATCGGGATGAGTGAGGATGGAGGACAGGGAAAGAGGGAGAGGGGGAAGGGAGGAAGGTGGGAAGGGGGAAGGTGGGAAGGGGGAAGGGGGGAGGGGCTGTTGGGGTGAGGGGTGAGGGGTGGGGGAGATCAGAAGGAATGGGTTGGCGTGGAAGGAGGGAGGGAAAGATTGACACACACACACACACACACTCATCCGGGAAGGTAATAGCTGTCGATCACGAGTCCAACACGTGATCCAAGACCATGGTGAGTCACACAAACACACACACCCCACTGGGAGGATAAAAGCTGTCGATCACGAGTCCAACACGTGATCTAAGACCATGGTGAATCTCTCTCTCTCTCTCTCTCTCTCTCTCTCTCTCTCACACACACACACACACACACACACGCACGCACACACACACACACACACACACACACACACACACACACACACACACACGCACACACACACACACACACACACACACACACACACACACACACACACACACACACACACACACACACACACACACACACACACACACACACACACACACACACACACACACAGGGGGAAAAAGGGGTGGAATATTCAGCTCCTAAACCTCTCGCGTTAAATTTAAAGTGTTTATTCTGGCTAAACACCAAAGGAATCTTTTAAGCTCGAGGCTTAAAACACATTGGCTAATTCACAACCCTTTCATTGGCTAATTCACAACTTTTTCATTGGCTAATTCACAACCCTCTCATTGGCTAATTCACAACTCTTATTGGCTAATTCACAACCCTTTCACTGGCCAATTCACAACCCTTTCACTGGGTAATTCACAACCCATTTATTGGTTAATTCAACCCTTTCATTGGCTAATTCACAACCCTTTCATTAGCTAATTCACAAACATTTCATTGGCTAATTCACGTCCCTTTCACTGGCTAATTCACAACTCTTTCATTGGGTAACTCACAACCCTTTTATTGGCTGACTCACAACCCTTCCATTGACTAATTTACAACCCTTTTATTGACTAATTCACAACCCTTTCATTGGCTAATCTACAACCTTTTCATCGGCTAATTCACAACCCTTTCACTGGATAATTCACAACCCTTCCATTGGATAATTCACAACCCATTCGTTGGCTAACTCACAACCCATTCGCTGGTTAGTTCACCTTTCCACTGGCTGATTCCTAATCCTTTCATTGGCTAATTCCCAACCATTTCATTGGATAATTCACTTCAAGGAAATTACTCTGAGTGGCGCCAGCCAATTTTAGTCAGCTGAAGGAACCGCCCATAGACGCTGAAAGTGAATTGCTTTATTACATAAAAGCTGAAATATGCTTTAACACTTTAAAAAATAAATTAAAATAAGAAAAAACAAATATAATAAATGAATAGAAAATAGATAGAAAACAAAAATACCTGTCGTCATTTCCCCCCCTCCCCCCTTCATCAGTGAGCTACCTAGTCACGGGTTCGATTCCTACCGTCTCCAGGTACCTACCACTCACCAGCCACCACAGAACAAACAAAACTACTTCAGCCGTAGTTAACAGCCTCCTGGCGTATGCTCCCCCCCCCCATGATGTCTGGCCTCGTGTCTAGGTGGTTCCCTCTCTCCCCTTACCTTATCCAATCTTTCGTCGTCTCCCCCCTTCCCCCCTTATCCCTTTTGCCCCTTCGCCCCCCCTTCCCCCCTTCGCCCCCCTTCCCACCCGAAAACCCCGCCCATGTCCCGCCCATGCCCCGCCCTCCGTATACAAACACTTCTGGCTGTCTCATGCCAAACTCGGAGCTGGGGTGAATGCTGGTGCGCTCATTGTCCAGTCTCAATATAAGTCTCAATTTCAGTCTCAATCTCTCTCAGTGTTTCTCTTAGTCGTTTGGTCTTTCTCCCTCTCTGTTTCTATGGCTGCCTCTTTGTCTATATATCTGTGTCTGTGTGTCTGTCTGTATCTGTGTGCCTGTGAATACCTGTGTGACTGTTTCTGTGTCTGTAACTGTGTATCTACGTACTGTATCTAGTGACTGTGTGTCTGTGTAACTATGTTTGTGTGTCTGTGTGACTGTGTGACTATGTCTGTGTGGCTGTGTGACTGTGTCTGTATGTGCGTGTGACTGAATGTCTGTCTGCCTGTCTGTATCTGTTTGTATCTCTGTCTCCCCCTCTCCCTCCCTCCCTCTCTCTCTCTCTCTCTCTCTCTCTCTCTCTCTCTCTCTCTCTCTCTCTCTCTCTCTCTCTCTCTCTTCGTTTTTTTACACAAGAGCCTGAAACAAAACCACACAGAGCTGCTGCGCGTTCTTTATTCCTAATAGAAATGGAAAAAATAAGTAATTTAGGATAATTTAAACAAACAAATAAATGAATAAATAAAAAAGTATTGAATGACTGAGTATACCAAAGAAACTTAACAAAAAGAGATTGTATAATTCAATTTGATAAAAAAAAAATCGCAAAAGGTTAATTTGAACCCGTTTGCCAAATTGTATAATTTGGCCAAATAAAAACTCCCCCAGAGAGCTAATGGAAAAGTGGCCATTCTTTGGTTTAATACTACTTCATATCTTCACAACTCCCTCACTCCCTCCCTCCCTCTCTCCCTCCCTCCCTCCCTCTCTCCCTCCCTCTCTCCCTCCCTCTGTCTCTCTTTCTGTTTGCTCTACCTTTCCCTCTTCCTTCCCTCTATTTCTGTCTCTCTCTTTGTTTCTGTCTACGCTACCTTTCCCTCCTCCCTCCCTCTGTCTTGTTTCCGTCTACCCTACTTTTCTCTCCTCTCTCCCTCTGTCTCTTTGTTTGTTTCTGTCTACCCTACATTTCTCTCTTTTTCTCTCTTTCTCTCTCCTTACTTCCTTCACATTCTCTCTATCCTTCAACTTGTATCTCCCTAGCATCCAATCTCTCCCTCTCTCTTTTTCTCTCTCTGTCTCTCTCTCTCACCCCCTCTTTTA
Source organism: Oratosquilla oratoria (assembly GCF_046742065.1). NCBI lineage: Eukaryota > Metazoa > Arthropoda > Malacostraca > Stomatopoda > Squillidae > Oratosquilla > Oratosquilla oratoria. Next base: position 48,829,449 of record NC_134783.1, on the reverse strand, counting down.
TTTATTTCCTCCTCTTTTCTCTCCCCTTCCTCCTCTCTTATACTCTTCTTAAAAAATATCGCCCCCTTATGCACCGGATCGCGCGTGAAACACATTCTTTGCACGCATACCCCAACGCAAACACCATAATTCAAGGCAAAGGCTGTCCCGTTTCGCGGTTGCGCACGCACACGTACGCACACGCACACACACTCACACACACACACACACACACACACACACACACACACACACACACACACACACACACACACACACACACACAATACACACACACATAAGAACACACACACAATACACATACACACAGGAACACACACAAGAACGATAACAACACACACACACACACACACACATATATTCACCCAGTATTTCATTACAATATTCCCTTCCTTCCCTCCATAGAGCAGACTCTAT
>NC_134783.1:48819032-48824032 GCF_046742065.1 Oratosquilla oratoria | reverse complement strand
CCATAGACACCCAGTTATTTGAGAGCACGACTTCGTGTTGTCGACGGCGGACGGCGCACGGCGGAAAGTCGGTACGTGTGAAAGGAACTTTGTAGATATTCAGGATCTATGGACTAATGACAACAAGCCGCACGCACCCTTCTCCTTTATTATTCCGTGCATATACCAAAGGTATACCATGTTATACCGATTGATATTTATAAGATATACATGAAATTCAAGAGACGAATACATAGGGAGGGTGAGGCCAGGGTGCGGGGGAGGGTAGTGCAAAGAAAGGAGGAAAAGTAGGGGGAGGGGAAAGGGGAGGAGGGGAAGGAGGAGGGTGAGGAGGGGAAGGAGGAGGGGAAGGAGGAGGGGAGGAGGGGGAGGAGGATGGTTAAGAGGGAGACAGGGAGAGGAAGGGGGAGGAGGAAGCGAAAGGGGAGGCGAGAGGCGGGAGGGGGGACGGGAGAGGGAAGGGAGGCGGGAGGCGGAAGGGGGAGGCGGGTTTTTGTAGGCGGGAGGCGGGAGAGGGAGGGTAAGGGTGTGGCGGGAGAGAGAGGGAGAGGGGGAGGCGGGAGAGGGAGGGGGAGACGAGAGAGGGAGGGGGAGGCAGGAGAGGGAGGGGGAGGCGGGAGAGGGAGGAGGAGTCGGAGTGGGGGAGAAGGCGGGAGAAAGAGGGAAAGGGGGAGGCGGGAATGGGAAAGGGGGAGGCGGGAGAGGGAAGGGGAGGCGGGGGAGGGAGGGGGAGGCGGGAGAGGGAGGGGGGGCGGGAGAGGGAGGAGGGGGGAGAGTGAGGGGGAGGCTGGAGGGTGGAGGAGGCGGAGGGGGAGACAGAGGGGAGGGGGAGAGGGAGGGGGAGGCGGGAGAGGGAGTAGGAGGCGGGAGGGATGGAGGAGGCGGAGGAGTAGACAGAGGGGGCGAAGGAGGAGACAGAGGGGGTGGAGAGGGAGGAGGGAGGAAGAGGCGGAAGGAGGAGGTGGAGGGGGAGTGGAGAGGGAGGGTGAGAGGGGGATAGAGGCAGAGGTGGAGGAATGGAGGACAAGAAATAGGCGAAATGAAGGAGAACAGAAAGACGAAGAGGAGGAATAGGATGAAGAAGATGAAGGGGAATAGGAAAGGGAACACAGAAGGTAAGAGAAAGGGGAAATAGTTCAGAGGAAGGGGAGAAGGGAGGAAACGGGCAGGGGCACAGGCGAGTGGGGAAAGGGGAAAGGGAAAAGGGAAAGGAAAACAGATGGGGAAAGGGAAGGGATAAAGGGAGTAGGAATGGGGAGGGAAGGGAAGGGAAGGGAAAAAGGAAGGAGATAGGAAGGGGAAGGGAAGGGATAAAGGAAAGGGGTAGTAAAGGAAAGGGAAGGAAAAAAGGAAGGAGACAGGAAGGGGAAGGGAAGGGAAAAAGGAAGGGAATAGAAAAGGGAAGGGACGGGAAAAAGGGGATAGGAAAGGGAAGGGAAGAGAAAAAGGAAGGGGATAGGAAAGGGAAGGGGAAAAGAAAGGGGTTAGGAAAGGGAAGGGGAAAGGGAAGGGGTAAAGGAAGGGGGTAGGAAAGGGAAGGGGAAAGGGAAGGGGTAAAGGAAGGGGATAGGAAAGGATATCACAAAAAGGATACACACGCACACACACACACACGCACACACACACACACACACACACACACACACACACACACACACACACACACACACACACACACACACACAGACACACACTGTATATATATATATATATATATATATATATAGTGTGTGTGTGTGTGTGTGTGTGTGTGTGTGTGTGTGTGTGTGTGTGTGTGTGTGTGTGTGTGTGTGTGTGTGTGTGTGTGTGTGTGTGTGTGTGTGTGTGTGTGTGTGTGTGTGTGTGTGTGTGTGTATACATACACGAAAAGAGGTAATGGACGTAGAAAACAGAGAAGGGGCCAATAAAAGCGAAATGAAAAAAGTACAGGAAAGGGGAGTACAAAGGAGAAGAAGAAAGAAAATACGAATAAAAAAATAATTGGACCCGCTTGTTTCCTTCGATTTTTCTTTTCTTTTATTTCTTTCAGAATGTAGGGCTTCAGGACCATCGTACATGATCCTAAATATATGTGTGTGTGTGTGTGTGTGTGTGTGTGTGTGTGTGTGTGTGTGTGTGTGTGTGTGTGTGTGTGTGTGTGTGTGTGTGTGTGTGTGTGTGTGTGTGTGTGTGTGTGTGTGTGTGTGTGTGTGTGTGTGTGTGTGTGTGTGTGTGTGTGTGTGTGTGTGTGTGTGTGTGTGAGATTCACCACGATCTTATATCACGTGTTGGATTCGTGATCGACAGCTATTTCCCTCCTGGAAGAGACCTCAGAGCTCATATACGACCGACCCATGGGTAATGCTGTGACCTTGCACGCACACACACACACCCAAGTCCCCGCCCACGAAAGTTGGAGTAACGACTCACAGCGCAGCGATACTGAATTTATTTCAGCCCTGGGCGGGATTCGACCCCGGACCGCCGTAGTGGCGGCCGGGAACTCTACCAACTGCGCCATCGAGTCGTGTGTGTGTGTGTGTGTGTGTGTGTGTGTGTGTGTGTGTGTGTGTGTGTGTGTGTGTGTGTGTGTGTGTGTGTGTAAATATATGCATATACAGTTCCATCTTTTTCACCATTACTACGCACATATGCATAGACATATGAGTACACATACACATGCACACACACACACACACACACACACACACACACACACACACACACACACACACACACACACACACACACACACACGCACACAAACAGCTCATTTATCTATAGAGTAAAACCCACGACGACCATAACATCACAACCAGTCATTTCCATCTAGATCAAGCTAAGCTCTATCAATGGTTTCGCATCCACACACCCACACAGACTACACACACGCGCGCACGCACACACACACACACACACACACACACACACACACACACACACACACACACACACACACACACACACACACACACACACACACACACACACACACACACACACATACACACTCGTTATCACCAAGCTAAGTTCATCCTTGACAACACACCCACTCGTATTGTACAATCAGCTACAAAGATCAAGAAACATGGCGGAGCTTTGCCGAGGTGCCGTTGACATACTGACAAACTGATAAGTGGTAGTTTCCCCATGAGTAGATGAAGTATATACTGCTACTCGAGAAAAGGTTTATTGTCTTCCGTAACCGAGGGAGTGATATGAAGATGAATGAAACAGGCTGGCGGCATTAGAGGTTTTCTTCTCGTTGGCGCCAGATGATTTTATTCACCTGAGGAGAAGAACTCGTGGCGCCAGGGTTAAACATTGAGTTATTATAAAAAAAAAAAAATGATGATGATGATGATGATGATGATGATGATGACGATGACGATGACAATGACGATGATGATGATGATGATGATGATGATGATGATGATGATGATGATGATGATGATGATGATGATGATGATGATGATGATGATGATGATGATGATGATGACGACGACGATAAATAATAAAACACTGTCGCCAGACGATTTTATTCACCTCTAAGGCACCTACCTCCATTAGGAGTGGCTTATCTCTAGTGTATACGTATTGGCAAGGAACGAGCGAGTGACCTGACCTTTTATGTGTACGAACGAGACAGCTTTGATTATAACCTCGTTATCAAAGCCACAGGGCTTTTGAGCCGATGCCAAGTCTCCTTGAGGCATTGCCTGATCCGGGTCTTGATTTCAGTCTTAATCTAAACAAACTAAAACCCACATTGTCTCGGTAGTAGTTTAACTCCTTTTTAACCAGGTATAACGACGGTCTTTAAAGCTTCTATTCTGGCTGTCGGAAGGAGATTTTATTCAGCCGAGCGAAACTTTCACAAAATAAGTTAATAAACGAATAAATAGAAACAAAGAAAAATATAACTAACAGATAATTGAACAAACATATAGATAAATCAATAAATATACAAGTAGATAAATAGATAAATAATGAATACATAAATAGATGAATAGATAAAAATGTCCCTATGCCTGACATATGTTTCATCTCGAGATATCTGGCATCTTTCACCCAAATATGTTTTCGCCCGTTTCTTCTTCGTTTACTAAAAAAAAAAAAAAAAAAAAAAAAAAAAAAAAAAAATGCATTTTCCATCTGTATACTAACCATTCGACTTGGCAAAATGTATGATATATTGTCAGAATAATCTACCCACTACAGGAACAAGTATGTGATATATTTTCTGAGCTATACATCAGCGTCAAACAAACAAACTGAAAACTGTGTTGTTTAATTTACGAGCGGGAGTGAGTTGTATACACGAGCGGGTGTGTGCGGACGTGAGGCAGTCTGTAATCAGACTCGTCCATGTGCAGAGAACGATGAAGACTTCTTCAGGTCATCGGGGAAGTCTTGAAGTCTTAGGGTAGACCCAGTTTCAGAGTAAGAAATAAAATAAAATAAAAATAAATAAATAAATAAATAGAAAATAATATAGAATAATATAATATATAACATATCATATAATATAATGTAATATAATAATAATACAATAAATAAATAAATTAAAGAAAAAAGAAAAAAGAAAAGAAAATGTAAAATAAAATATAAAATAAAATAAAAGATATAAAATATTAAATAAAATAAAACAAAATAAAAATAACATACAGTCGAAGGATAACGAAAGGTGTTCGTTGATTAGTGTGTTGATGATGATATCAAAGTTTGATTTTTTTCTCTTCTATTCACTTCTAAAATAACTTCTTCAATAGTGAAGGTCTCACTGTCAATCTCCATTGGTTATTCTCGGTAAAGTCGACATCATCATTATTATTCTCAGCTTTATTCATTTACTTCTTTATCTATTTATGACTTATTTACCCACTTTATTTGTTTAGTCATTTATCTCTTGATGTATATTTTTTCCTATTTACCTCTTTATTTTACCTATTTACCTATCTATTTTACTTATTTCCCTTTTTTATCTATTTTTACCTATAGATCTATTGATCTATTTTTAC
>NC_134783.1:48809032-48811532 GCF_046742065.1 Oratosquilla oratoria | reverse complement strand
CCTCGTTTTCAAACCTCGGGCGTTTGAGATTGACAAAAACACAAACACATACCCATGCAACACAAACACACACACACACACACACACACACACACATATACACGCGCGCGCACGCATGCGCTCATACATACGCAAATATATAGCCACACAACGCAGACACACACACCCAACACGCACATATAAACACACATGCTGCGCGCATGTGCGTGTGTGTGTGTGTGTGTGTGTGCGCGCGCACACACACACACACACACACACACGCGCGCGCGCACACACAAACACACACATACACACGTATACGCACGAGGACGCACATACACACGCATGCGCGCGCACACACGCACACACACACACACACACACACACACACACACATACACACACACACACACACACACACACACACACACACACACACACACACACACACACACACACACACACATACACACAAACAAACGCACGTACACGCAAGCGGACGCACATACAAACGCACACGCATACACACACACGCACGCAAGCACACAGACGCACACACACACACACACACACACACACGTACACGCACGCGCGCGCACACACACACACACAAACACACACACACACACACGTACACGTACACACGTAAACGCACGCACGCACACAGACACACATATACACACACACGCACACACACACATACACACACACATATTAAAGGATTACAAAGGATTACAAAGGCGGAGCATGCCGACAGGAGACCTTTTGATACATTGACACAATAGAACACCCCCACCTTTCTTGTGGACACACACACACATACACACACACACACACACACACACACACACACACACACACACACACACACACACACACACACACACACACACACACACACACACACACACACACACACACACACACACATACAAGCACTGCCACACACACAAACACATACACATGAACACATACGCGCGCGTACATACACATGAAAACATTAACCCATTGAAACGCTACCACTGTCGTCCATATTTTCCTAATTGTATTTTGAGACTCGTTTTTGTGTTTTCGACCGACACACCAAATATTTGGCCTCTTGATGACGTCACGTGGCGTCTGCCCTCATGGTGGACCGACCACCTGTCCACCGAACGAAAGCACATCTGTTTGTCATTAGGATACGTAACTTGGACGTTTAAGTAAGGGTCAATTTTGTTTGCCTTTATGTGGAGTTCTGACCTTTATCGTTTTCTTGTACTCAAGTCTTCGAAAGGAGTTTTAATGTAGTTGTGTGTGTGTGTGTGTGTGTGTGTGTGTGTGTGTGTGTGTGTGTGTGTGTGTGTGTGTGTGTGTGTGTGTGTGTGTGTGTGTGTGTGTGTGTGTGTGTGTGAGTGTGTGTGTATTCACCTCGGATCTGCTGCACTCGTGATCGAGGCAGCTATTTCCCTCCTGGCAGAGAGCTCAGAGCTCGTTATTAGCAGATCTATGGGTAATGCTATGACCTTGCACACACACACACACCCCCAACTTCCCGCCCACGAGAGTTGGACTAACACCCCTCAGCGCTGCGATACACGTGATATTATTTCAGCCCCGGGCGAGGATCGAACCCGGTACTCCGTAGTGGCAGGCCAGTGCTCTAACCACAGCGCCATGTGTGTGTGTGTGTGTGTGTGTGTGTGTGTGTGTGTGTGTGTGTGTGTGTGTGTGTGTGTGTGTGTGTGTGTGTGTGTGTGTGTGTGTGTGAAACTATTAAACAACTGAATAGTGTACGGGACCTCGGCATCATTATTACTGACGAATCCACATTCACACAACACATAGTCAGTTCAACAGGAAAAGCAAGGAAACAGATGGGATGGATTCTGAGAACTTTCAAAACAAGGAATCCAGAAACAATGTTAACATTATATAAATCTCTGATAATACCACTCGTTGAATACTGCTGTCAACTCTGGTGCCCAACCAACATTGGCCAGATAAGAACAATAGAAGCAGTACAGCACACATTCACATCTAGAATAGACGGGCTAGAAAACACCAACTATTGGGAGAGATTACGACAGTTAAATCTGTACTCATTGGAAAGACGAAGAGAACGATATATTATAATTTACATATGGAAAATCATCAACGGTTTGGTTCCCAACCGAGTCCAGTGAAGCAATAAGAACCACCCATAACGCCATACGTGGAGTATTATGTGCGATACCGCCTATTGCTGGCTCATGGAAAAAAACACAAACATTGAAAGAAAGTTCCATTGCCGTGTACAGTACGGACCCAAACTATTCAATAGACTACCAAGACATATACGAGAACTAACAGGGACCCTGGAATCATTCATGAGTGATTTGGATAAGTTCCTGAGGACAGTCTCAGACCATCCAGTGCTTCCCCACTATTACGTAACTACGGAGGGAAACAGCTTGCTGCACCACCTCACCCGCACTACATGAGGGCGGCGCTACGCGTGGCCCTGGCTCAATAAGCGAGCCCAACTGCATCTCAGGGGGGG
>NC_134783.1:48796532-48801532 GCF_046742065.1 Oratosquilla oratoria | reverse complement strand
CCTGAAATGACTCAAGCAAGATTTAGTTAATCTCAGACCACGCACGTAGACGTGGGAGCAACTGACCGACGAATGGTGGATAGCCTCCCTGCCTCTCAACACGTGAGGTCCGAGTTCGATCCCCGGTTACTACCAAACCATTGTTTACGTTTACAACACCATTCTTTAATGGCAGGCATCAGAGGTGTAGTAGACCAGTGTTGTATTTATAACCGCAACCATTCTTATACATTTCAAAGTCTACAAGTACTACGACAATACCAAACCGAAGGTTGTAATGTTCTCAATGGATAGACTGGCTATGGAGGGGGCCAATAAGCCTATGCTTTATATATATATATATATATATATATATATATATATATATATATATATATATATATACATATGTATGTTATTAGAATATATATATATTCATTTCTGCATATTCTATATTTCTCATTTTCTTGTTGAGTCCTTTGTATATATATATATCCATATATACATATATATATTAACACACACACACACACACACACACACACACACACACACACACACACACATGATAAATCCTCTTCGGTTGTTATTAGAATTATTATTATTAATTTCTGCAGCTTCTATAACTTTTCTCATTTTCTTGTTGAGTCCTTGGTGTAATATTTCTATGTCTTTCCAATTTGGACTCAACAAGAAAATGAGAAAATTTATAGAAGCTGCAGAAATTAATACACATACACACACACACACACACGTGCACACACACACACACACACATATATATATATATATATATATACACATATATATATATGTATACATATATATATATATATATATATATATATATATAAATATTGTGTCTATATATATGTTGTGTGTGTGTGTGTGTGTGTGTGTGTGTGTGTGTGTGTGTGTGTGTGTGTGTGTGTGTGTGTGTGTGTGTGTGTGTGTGTGTGTGTGTGTGTGTGTGTGTGTGCGCGCACGCGATTTACCTACACAATCCACATGTATACACCCGGCTTCACTCGAGCACAACAGCCTTTGTCTTCTTTCCTTTCCAATCCGCTTATCGTGTCCTTCCTATCTGAGGACGAATTATCTCCAAGCGGACAGAGGTTGTTAACAAAGTCCACAGGTACATTGATATTGAATTGACCTTTATCATTTTATCAACAGGTGGCTTCGTATCGCCCAGGCGAGTTTAAACTCGTTCACGAGGACCCCGAGCTGAATTAAATCGCCTGGCGTTAGAGAGGATGAAAGTGGGAAGACGCGTTCCAATAAGGAAAAGGTGAATCTTTATTTCATATTGCGGTATATGCTTTGTTGCGGTTATCAGATGACTTAATTGTTTGAAGAGATAGTCCCGCTAAAGGGATATATATATATATATATATATATATATATATATATATATATATATATATATATATATATATATATATACAGTATATATACATATATGACGTAAGTGGAGTAGGAAACACAAGAGTCTTAGTCTTACTTTATTCCTGACTAGTTTCGCAGGTATGCTTTTTCAAAGTATACCTGCGAAACTAGTCAGGAATAAACTCAGAACAAGACTCCTGTGTTTCCTACTCCACTTAAGTCAACCTGTCAAAATGTCTTAACACACACACACACACACACACACACACACACACACACACACACACACACACACACACACACACACACAGATATATATAATATATATATATAATATATATATATATATATATATACACACTTTTTTAGTGCTTAAACATCATGAACTACTCATACAGGTGTCCTTTGTAAGATCCCTTTTTCAAACAAGTTTCAACTCACCCTTGCCCTTCGTCATCAAAGCCATTTTCCTCGCCGCACATTAAGTCCACCTGTGGCTGTCACAAAGTCCCCTGAGACTTTTAAGAACCTCAAGACCACACCCGAAGAGTCATGAGGGACACCCTTTTCTTCAGCCTGGGCAAGTGACAATCACTGGTATTTTGAAAATATTGTTATTGAAGAATCTGTACACACGAGGTAAGGTCATGTCGAAAAAGACAGCAATGTCAAAGTTTTACAGAACATAATGAATAAATATATACACAAACAATAAAACACATAAACACACAAATATCTGTATGAATAAATTATTGAAGACATTAGTAACAAGCACAAGAGTGATAGATACACAAGCAAAAAAAAAAAAACGAAAATTTAAAATAAATTGCAATAGGATCGTTTTCTTCAACACTTTTCTGAATCTTCTTGCAATAAAAATGAATAAACAAGGGAAAGGAGAAGTCGAAGGAGAAGACAGACCGCCCTAAATTCTCATTCTCGCTACATCTAGCCCACCTGTTGCAGTCAATATGCAAAACACACACGTACACAAGTGCGCACGTACATGTGTACACACACGCGTGTACATGTCCACCCACGTTCTGTTAAACATACTCGTAAATGTTCTGGTACACGTATATACGTAATTGTACATGTGCAGACGTGTATGTACATGTGCGTGTGTGTTAGTACACGTATACATGTTCGTACATGTACATATATTTTCTAACAATCACATACCTATAACTGCATGTACACACATGTACTCGCACACGTATACATGTACACGTGTAGGTATACATACGTACTCATACACGTACACACACAAACTCGCACACACACACACACACACACACACACACACACACACACACACACACACACACACACACACACACACACACACACACACAAACATACACACACATACAGACACGCACAAACACGCGCATGCATACGCGCACACACACATAAACACACACACACACACACACGCACACGCGCGCACACACACACACAAACACACACATACACACACACACACACACACACACACACACACACACACGTACAAACACACACGCGCACACACACACACACACACACACACACACACACACACACACAAACACACACAAACACACACACACACACACACGCACACACTTATTTAATTGCTTTACTTCTCTAGCAGGAAGAACTTGCCAACAGTAATACATAAGGCAAAGAGCTCCACGTGTTAGCTGCCAAAGACCCGATTTCTCAGCCTCTTCCTTGAAGAGTCGGCTCCTCACAGCTGAATGAAACAGTTTGGTCACAGCCAGAAATAAAATCACAAATAAACAAAATAATAAACAAACTTCTCCATTCACGAGATGGCAAAATTTGCAGATGTTGTTTAGGCTGGCACTTTAAGACCCCCGTGACGAGGCCGGACCTTAGTGATTTTATTCAGGTTAAACCTAGTGGAGGGTATTCCCCCCTCAAAGAGAAGTTCCCTTCTTTCACAAATCCTTTCGACTAAACCCGACGGGGAACTTTTTTTTTTTTTTTTTTTTTTTTTTTTTTTACCTGTTCCTAATTGACCTTTTCACTCGACTCGCCCGATGTTAAGACTTGACGCTTATGTTTATTCTGGCTGTCGCCAGGCCATTTTATTCGGCAAAAGTAAACCTCCTCTGATGACAAAAGGACTGATATAGATCTTTTCAACCTGGGATCCATTCTTGAAGTGAATAGAGTCGCCTAGCGGTAGCCAGAATAAAACTTGTAAAGGACGTCATCGAGTCGAAGGAACAGCGTGTGTACATATATACATACATTTACCAAAGGCTTTTTCCCCCTTACGCAGGGGGTAGCCAAAAAGAAAAAGGCATAGAAACCACTCCCACCCATTCCATCCCCTACATATTCCACTCCCCTCCACCCTCTACCCTCCCTCTTATCTTGGCACCTCCTGGATGACGGGTCATCCCTGCATCTCGCCCACTGCCCTGGGTGTAAAGCAATCCAGCAAGACACAGCACATCCACAGCAAGGCCGCTTCATTAAGTCGGCGACCTCCCTCTCCGTCCCCTCACGCAGAAAAAGAGAAGACGGGGAGAAACCCCTTCGGGCTGCGTCAAAATATCATTCACACATACTCCTTCACCCCTCATCCCCCGCCCATACTTTTCCATGCATCACAGCATCATCCATACACAACAATTCTCCATTCACCCCTATCTTCTCTCTTCTCCCTTCCTTCCTCATATATGTATATATTATATATATATATGTATATATAATATATATATATGTAAATATATATATATATATATATATATATACACTAACTACCACAATGCACTTTAATTCTAAGCCACCAAAGGCCAGCATGCTGAAATTGAAATGTGGTACTGCCCAGGACTCGAACCCAGCATCCTCATGACAAGTGTTACAGTGACTTTCCAAGCTGGACTTTGATGGCTTAGAATTAAAGTGCATAGTGGTTGTTAAAATGTATCTCTAATCACTGGGACCCATTCAGTGTTGTACATAAATATATTTATATATATATATATATATATATATATATATATATATATATATATATATATATACATTTGGTAAGAAACCACGGGTTGGGACAGAAACCCTGTTGATTAACACTTGTCTGGCATCCTGAAGAAGACTTATGGTCGAGACGTCGGGAATATAGTGTTCCCGATCCAACCCGTGTTTTCTTGCCACATTTTCCACTATATATGTATATGATATATATATATATATATATATATTATATATATGTACACTCGTATATATATATATATGCACACAAATTTCACAAGGCATACGTGAATCACAAATATAGAGCCCACTAAGAGGAAAAATTCAGTCCGAACGCTTTCGTGATATGTTCACATTATCAAGGAATACACTTTTCTGTATTCCTTGATAATGTGAATATATCACGAAAGCGCTCGGACTCCGTGTGTTTTTCCTCTTGGTAGTGGACTCTGCATATATATGTATATGTATATGTATATATATATGTATATATATATATGTACATATATGTATATATATATATATGTATATATATATATATCTGGTGAAAAATAAGTCACGGGTCTAGTTCCGAGTTTTTTAGTTTATTCCTGACCAATTTCGCACAGAGCGAAACCAGTCAGGAATAAACTCAAAAT
>NC_134783.1:48779032-48786532 GCF_046742065.1 Oratosquilla oratoria | reverse complement strand
CACTGGCGCCAGATGATTTTATTATTCACTTGTACATTTATCCTCACTGGCGCCAGGTCATTTTATTATTCTCTTGTACATTTATCCTCACTGGCGCCAGGCGATTTTATTATTCACTTGTACATTTATCCTCACTGGCGCCAGGCGATTTTATTATTCACTTGTACATTTATCCTCACTGGCGCCAGGTCATTTCATTATTCACTTGTACGTTTATCCTCACTGGCGCCAGGCGATTTTACTCATCTAAGGAAAACAAAGAATATCAGACTGTGAGGACAGTCTGAAGTACCTACAGGTGTGGGAGATGAGAATATAACATATCAAAGACTGACACTTTTCTTGGTGACAGGCTAATTCACGCACCTCACTCGGCACACAAGAGCTTATAGTTCTTCTCAATTAACACTAATCTCCACTTAAAAAAGAAATGGCACGTTTAAAATGTATTCTCTGCTGCCCTCTGTAAATCTGTACCACCTCTATGACTTCACAGATTCGGAGCAATATTATTCCCGAGGATGGAGACACTGGAACTACCACTAACTCCCTTCTTAATCGGTTAAGTCACTATCACTTGTCACGTGCAAGCGCAGGTTCGAGTCCTTGGCTGTACCACGTTTCAATTTCTGCATATATGCCTCCTCGAGTGTCTCGATATTGATGGCTTAGAATTAAAGTGAATTGTAGTTGATAAATATATACCGGTATATACCAGTATATATTTCATATATATATATATATATATATATATATATATATGTGTGTGTGTGTGTGTGTGTGTGTGTGTGTGTGTGTGTGTGTGTGTGTGTGTGTGTGTGTGTGTGTGTGTGTGTGTGTGTGTGTGTGTGTACATGTGTGTGTGCACAGAGTACGCAGCATGAATCCTACACTTCCATTAAAACACAGTCGTTGTCAAAAGTGAATGCACTGTCACTCATTATCTATTTTTTCCGCAACCAGAATATGTCTAAAATTGTAAAATAGATTAAAGGGAGAAATAAAAGAATTATCAACTGTGCTGTCATGGTGGTTATAAAAAATAAATAGATAAATAGATACATGAATACATCAATAAAATGAATAGTCAAATAAATTAATAAATAAGATAGATAAACTTATGAATATTCTCCATACCTAATACATGGGTTTTCATAAGTTGTCTCCCCTCTTTATAATTTTTATATGATTTTTTATATAATTTTTCTTTGGCGCCAGGAGATTCCACTCAGCTGAGGGACGACCAACGTGGTCAAGATATCAAAGACTACATCTTCACTGGCGCCAGACTATTCTATTTAGATAAGAGAAGGTGGGGGACGGATCTCGCTGTCGTCAAGAGAGGGACTCGAGGGGGAAAGGGATGAGTGAAGGGAGAATGGGGAGGGCGAGAAGAGGTAAAGGAGGGAAGGGGGAAAGGAAGAGGGAAGGGGGGTAGTGGGAAAGGGGGAAGGGGGAAAGGGGGAAAGGGGGAAGGAGGATAGGGGGAAGGGGGAAAGGTGGAATGGGGTAGTGAGGAATGGGGGTAAAGGGGAAAGGAGGTAAAGGGGAAAGGGGTATAGGAGAAAAGGGGGAATTTAAATGGAGAAAAGGGGAAATCTAAATGGAAAAGGGGAAGAGTGAAGGGGGAAGAGTAAAGGGGAAAGGAGGAACAGGGGAAAGGAGGAACAGGGGGAAGGGTAACGGGGGAGGAGTTCAAATTATTCTAGTATTTACCCTAATTACCTACTCCTGAGGCTGACATCCAACGAGCCACCTCTAACCCTCTCATCTCCGTGGTACCGTTTAGGTATCGATGGAGTTTGAAGTCGATCTTAATGAATTCGTTCCTTTAATCATCAAACTCGTCTTGGCTGTCGCCAGAGACATTCAATTCCGTGGCGCCAACCCCCCCCCCTCTCCTGGAGAGGCTCTCCTGGAGAGGCGAACAGTATCAGAATCACGCGCTGGACGTATCAGTGTCATATCTGTTTATTCTTTATTTTATCTATCAAATGTGATATCGATCGATAAGGGAAATCAATGACATGTGTGTATCATGCACTTCAGAAGCCAGTACAAGGGCATAGATGTATGCGTGTGCGCACTTGCAACACATACACATAAATACACACATCTTTATACATACACACGTACACATACATACACACACATCCATATATATACACACATACACACTTACACATATACATACACATACGCACACATATAAATACACATACGTACACATATACATACACATACACACACACACACACACACACACACACACACACACACACACACACATATATATATATATATATATATATATATATATATACATAAACATATGCATACACACATACATACTTACGTATATAAGTATATATTCAATCCCCCACCCACCTACATTCCGGTAAGAGAGGAGTGGAGGGTTAGGAGGAGGAGGAGGAGGAGGAGGAGGAGAAGAAGGAGGAGGAGGAGGAGGAGGAGGAGGAGGAGGAGGAGGAGAAGAAGGAGGAGGGGAAGGAAGAAGCACACACATACATACTTATGTATGTAAGTATATATTCAATCCCCCACCCACCCACATTCCGGTAAGAGAGGAGTGGAGGGTTAGGAAGAGTGGAGGGTTAGGAAGAGTGGAGGGTTAGGAGGTGGAGGGTTAGGAGGTGGAGGGTTAGGAGGTGGAGGGCTAGGAGGAGGAGGAGGAGAAGGAGGAGGAAGAGAAGGAGGAGGAGGAGAAGGAGGAGGGCGGAGGAAGAGGAGGAGGAGGGGTATGAGGAGGAGGAGGAGGAGGAGGAGGAGGAGGAGGAGGAGGAGGAGGAGGAGGAGGAGGAGGAGTAGAAGAAGAGGAAGGAGAAGGAGAAGGAGGAGGAGGAGGAGGAGGAGGAGGAGAAGGAGAAGGAGGAGGAGGAGGAGGAGGAGGAGGAGGAGGAGGCGGAGGGGTCGTTTGTGTTTACGGGACGTGGGTAGCGGCGAGTACCTTAACCCCTTCAATATGGTGACGCACTTGATACGCTTTGTTCTGACTGAGAAAAAACAAATTTACTTCAAGTGACGGACCCCTCATTGAAGAGTTGTCTTCAGCGGTCGAGACCCCATTCAGGTCGGAGTTCATGTCCTCAAATTAGAAAAAAAAATTACGTTTCTTGGGAAGGAGAGAAACATTTCAATGGCGTCACCGTATTGGAAGGATTAATTGGGAGCTTTAGCAAATGCATCAAGACCGGCAGGGGATTCGTGGTTTGGTTGAAGGTAAACTGTGTATTCCCAAGGAAAAGTGGTCTGGTGGGGGGGGGGATGGAAGGCATGAGGGGGAACATAGGGACACGGGGGGGAAAGGGATGAGTGGAGGGGATGGGGAGGGGGAAAAGGGAAATGAGATGGGGGATAGGGGGAGAAAGGGGGAGAGGGGAGAAAGGGGGAGAGGGGAAGGGGAGAGGGGGAAAGGGGAAGGGGAAAAGGGGGAGGGGGAAAGGGAAAGGGGTATGGGAGAAGGGGGAAAAGGGTATGGGGAAAGGGGAAGGGGAAAAGGGGGAAGGGGAAGGGGGAAGGGAAAATGGGTAAGGGGAAGGGAAAGGGGGTAAGGGGAAGGGGGAAAGGGGGAAGGGGAAGGGGAAGGGTAAAAGGGGAAAGGGGAAGGGGAAAGGGGGAGGGGGAATGGGGAAAGGGGGAAAGGGGGAAGGGGAAGAGGGAATGGGGGAAGGGGTAAGGGGGAAAGAAGAAGGGGGGAAAGGGGGAATGGAGAAGGGGGAAGGGGAAAGGGGTAAAGGGGAAATTCAAATGGGGAAAGGGGGATGTGGGTAGGATGAAGGGGAAAGAGTGAAGGGGAAAGGGGAACAGGGGGAAGGGTAACGGGGGAGGAGCTCAAAATATTCTAGTAATTTGTCACCAATTACCAGCGGTTCAATCCATTGGGACAATTTTGCGCCGAGTAGCTCTGGTCCATAGGGGTTTCTCTAGTCCCCAAATTGGGAATAAAGGAAATTTTTGGGAGAAAGAAGAGAATGGGGAGGGTAGGATAGGGGAGGGGAAGGGAACACATGGAGGGGATGGTAAGTGGAAGAGTGAGGAGGAGAAAGGGAGGGGAAGAGAGAGGAGGCGGTGGGAAACAGAGGAGAGGTGAGGGGAGATGAGATGAGGGAAGGGGAAATGAGATGAGGGAAGGGGAGGGGAAAGGAGATGAGGGAAGGGGAGGGGAGGAGAGGGGAGGGAAGGGGAAATGAGATGGGATGAGATGAGGGGAGGGTAGGAGAGGAGAGGAGAGGAGAGGAGAGGGGAGGGGAGGGGAAGGAAAGACATGGAGGGGGTGAGAAGTGGAGGAGTGAGGAGAGGAGAGGAGAAAGGGAGGGGAAGGGAGGGAAAGGGAGGGGAGGCGAGTTGGAGGGAGGGGAGGCGAGGGGAAACAGAGGAGAGGGGAGGGGAGATGAGATGAGGGGAGAGGAGGGAAAGACATGAAGGGGAAGACATGGAGGGGGTGAGAAGTGGAAGAGTGAGGAGGAGTGGGGAGGAGAAAGGGAGGGGAGGCGAGGGGAAATAGAGGGGAGGGGAAATAGAGGGGAGATGAGATGAGGGGATGGAAGGGGAGGGGAGGGGATGGGAGGGGATAAGAAATGGAGGAGTGGGGAGGAGGAGTGTGGAGGAGAAAGGGAGGGGAAGGGAGTGGAGGAGAGGGGAGATGAGATGAAGGGTGGGAAGGGGGTAAGTTAGAAGGAAGCAGATCGACTGTGGCTGTAGTGGTGGCTGGGAGGTGGCTGTGGAGGTGGCTGGGCTTTAGTTTACACGCTGGCAAGCACAGTCGTATACACGTGCATGGCGGATGCAAAGTTTAGAGTTCAAGAGGCAAACAAGAGGCAGCTGAGACGGCTGCAGCCATGCACTTGACCTGAGGGGAGAAGGGAGGGGAAAAAGGGGAAGGGGAGGAGGGGAAAGGGTGAGGGAAGGGTAGGGAGAATGGGGGAGGGTAAGGGAGTGGAAGGGGAGGGGGAAGGGGAAGGGGAAGGGGAGGGGGAGGGGGAAGGGGAGGGGGAAAGGGAAGGGGAGGGGGAAGAGGAGGAGGAAGAGGAGGAGGAAGAGGAGGGGAAAGGGTGGAGGAAGGCTAGGGAGAAGGGGAGGAGAGTGAAAAAGAGGAAAGGGGGAAAGGGAAGGGGGAAAGAGTGCGGAGAAGGGTAAGGGGAAAGGGAGAGGGAAAGGGAGGTTGGCAGGGGGAGGTGAAGGGGAGTGGGAAGGAGGAAGAAGAGGGGAGGGGAAGGGGAGGGGAAAAGGGAGGAGGAAAGGGTGGGGGAAGGGTAGGGGGAAAGATAGAGGGAAAGAGAGAGGGGGAAGGGGAGGGGAAGGCGAAGAGGGGGGTGACGGGGAAGGGGAGGGTAAGTGGGAAGGGTAGAGTGGAAGGGGGAAAGGAAGGAGAAGGAGAAGGGGAAGGAGAAGGGGAGGGGGAAGGGGAGGGGTAAGGGAATGAGACCTTGATCAAGATCATTATTTTGATGTTGATCAAGCTCATTTGATCTCAATGAAAGTCGATTATTTTCGATAAAGGTCGCTTGATCTCGATAAAGGTCACTCGATCTCGATAAAGGTCATTTGGTTTCGATCAAGGTCCCTCAATCTCGATAAAGGTCATTTGGTCTCGATCAAGGTCACTTGTGATTTGGTCTCGATCAAGGTCACTCGATCTCGATCCAGGTCACTCGATCTCGATAAAGGTCATCTGATCCCGATCAAGGTTACTCGATCTCAACCACGGTCGTATAATCTCGTTCAAGGTCACCCGATCTCTCTATTCTCTTACGATCTCATCTCTTGGTGCCCGCCTCACCGATCTCCAAGAAGTTGCCACGCTCAAGACCCTCATAACCCTGCCAGCCATCATCGGCCTTTCCTTCTCCCCCTCTCCCCCCTCCCCCCTTCCCTCGGGCCCCCTTTCCCCCCTCCCCAGCTCCCCCCTCTCCACCTCAGGCACCGTACCAGCCATCATCGGGGTTTCCTCCTTCACCTCCCCCCTCCCCCTTGCCCCCTCCCCCTCCTTGCCCCAGCTCCCCCATCTCCACCTCAAGCACCGTACCAGCCATTATAGGGCTTTCCTCCTCACCTCTCCCCCCTTGTCCTCTCCCCCCTTGCCCCCTCTTCCCCCTTGCCCCCTCTCCCCCCTTGCCCCAGCTTCCCCTCCCCACCTCCCCTCTCTCCACCGTAAGCACCGTACCAGCCAGCATAGGGCTTTCCTCTTTCCCCCCTCCTCCTCGCCCTCCCCCTGGCCCTCTCTCCCCTTTTCCCCCCTCCCCAGCTCTCCCCCCTCTCCACCTCAAGCACCGTACCAGCCATTACAGGGCTAACCTCCTCCCCTTTCCCTCCATTCCTCCTGGGCCCCTCTCCCCCCCTCCCCCTCTCCCTCAGCTCCCCCCGTCTCCACCTCAAGCACAGTGCCAAGGGGTTCTTGCAGAGTGCCATGCAATGACACAGGGGCAACAGCATCCGTCTGGCGGGGGGGGGGAGGGTCTGCAAGATTAAACACAGGTGGACGGGGATCGTCAGTGGCACTGACAGATGCGGGTTTTGTGCCTGCGTGTTTACGTTGGCTCCAAAAAAAGATATCTTTACTAATTTCAGTTAAATATGGTTTTCTTTAGTAAATGCGTCTTTTGGGGAGAATGATGGCGTTCACGCCAATATCGATGAACACTTCAATGTGTTCGTGTATGTACACACACACACACACACACACACACACACACACACACACACACACACACACACACACACACACACACAATTATATATATATATATATATATATTTATATATATATGCATGCATTGTTAAACTCGACAGCGTTAGTGAGGTTGTTGATCTTCTTGTGAGTATTCTCCAGTTTTCTAACCAATATTCTGCTCCCCAGATATTGTAATATATATATATATATATATATATATATATATATATATATATATATATATATATATATATATATATATATATATATACATGTATGTATATATCATTTCGAACTATCACAATAGAAATAAATTAAAAAAGAATTTTTTTGGGCGGAAGAACACCCACCTGTCGAGTTTCAGTGATGGAGTAGGAAAAGTGAAGAAGGATTAATCGGTGGCGACAGCACTTGCGCATTTTCTTCCAAAAACTGACTATTATTTTTAGAGTTAACGTTTCACTTAACCATTAATCAAACTAACACCTTTGGCAAATGATAAATACAAGTATCACGTGCTGGACTCGTGAACGATAGCTATTACCCTCCCGGATGAGAGCTCCGTAACTTATATATCCCTATCTCGATGTGTGTGTGTGTGTGTGTGTGTGTGTGTGTGTGTGTGTGTGTGTGTGTGTGTGTGTGTGTGTGTGTGTGTGTGTGTGTGTGTGTGTGTGTGTGTGTGTGTGTGTGATGGTTATAAAATATGTTCGTTCGTATTTACGTATACTCATGTGCCTGTGCATGTCTGTTTTAATTGCCATTTTATTTAATCTGATTTGAGTAAAGTTACATGCCATCCACTTTAA
>NC_134783.1:48764032-48774032 GCF_046742065.1 Oratosquilla oratoria | reverse complement strand
GATGGGGATGTACACATACAACATGAGAACATTCGCAAACCACAAACTGGAGAATATGATGGAAGAATTGTAGTACATCAACTGAGATATCGTGGGACTGAGTGAAGTCCGAAGGGAGGTGGGTAATCTGGTGCAGCTCAAAGTCACCACGTTTTCTACTACAGAGGTAAAAAGAACAGACCCAAAGTAGTATTCTCCATTAAAAGAGAAATTGTTGATCACACAGTGAAATTCAGGAAAACATCACCTGACTCTGACTTCCTTCTCCAAAGACCATCTCGTGCCGGCGGTATCAGAGAGAGAGAGAGAGAGAGAGAGAGAGAGAGAGAGAGAGAGAGAGAGAGAGAGAGAGAGAGAGAGAGAGAGAGAGAGAGAGAGAGAGAGAGCAAATACTCCAAAAATAACAAATGATCTAATAAAAAAAAAACAAGCAGATCAAAACTCAAAGGGATGAAAGAGAGAAAGATGAATTGAGGAAGCTTATCAATAAAATGCAGAGATCAGAGGAGAGGAAGAGGAACATCATCATATAGAAAAAACTATTCGGAAATGTAAAAATACTAGACAGGAACAATGTTGTCTAGGTTTCAGTAGACAGCAGACGATTTCTTTGAAAAAGTAACTGATACATTATTAAATGCAGAAACAGAATAAAAAATTAGAGGAATTTTGCTAAGATCTTTACTTCTGAAATACAAGACTTCATTCATCAAATTAGCCTGTATACGTTAACAGGACACCGGAGGTAACAAATAAAGAAGTAAATTCGAAAAAGTATTAGAAGTTACAGATGAAGAAGTAACTTTGGTTCTAAAATAATGAAACGAGGAAAAGCACCAGAGGTAGATGGTACGTCGATAAATCTACTGAGAGACACAAGAGACAGAAATTCATTGTAGATTAACTCGACACTATACTAAAGAAAATGTTCTTGGATCATGGTTCAATAATATAGTAATTCTACTTCAAAAGAAGTGAGACCAGAAAGACCTTAGTAATTAGTGGCTAATTAATCTATCAAACGTGTACAAATTGTTCTCCAAGATTCTTATAAATACCATAAACACCGACTTCAGAGGAAAACATTCCACGACAGACAGTTTCCAGACAAATTAATTTAACAAGAAAATGACAATGCAATAAACTTTTATATTTAGCGCTTGTAGATTACGAAAAGGCCTTAGACTTGATAGAACAAACGGTAATACTACTCAAACAGGGTGCAAGTTAATACATTGTAAGGTATGTGCAAAACATTTACACAAGTGGTTCTGCTGTAATTCGACAACTGAACATATTCTGTAATCACTGCTGAGAAATGTAGTAACACATTTGTAAATCACAACCAAAATCACAGTCGGACGAAAGAAGATTGCAATTGACAATCGAAATATATCTACTCAACTTTTTCTTTCGTCCGACTTTGGTGTTAGTTGTGATATTCTGCAATAAAATCTCGAGAAAAACAAACAAATAAATAAGTAAACAGATAAATGAATAGTAGAAAAAAGACTATTTCAAATGGGCTAATATCTTCGTTACTAACAATATCATTAAGTTGATCTACAACTTTCACAGTTTCATTCTTTCTGTTTATATATACATTTCACCAACACTTCAACTCGAGTGGTTAAGCCCCTCCCCCTTCTCAAAGAGCCCCTAACCCCTTTTTTTCCCTAAGTTAAAAAAAAGTCAGTTACTAAGTCTAGACAGAATCTCTGAAGAAACGTTAGAATCAAAGTGACGGAGAGACTTTTTAAACGTGAACCAATAACAAGCCTTTGCGATGTGTGACGTAATGTCGGTAAGCGCCTCTCAAGTGGTCTATTTTAGAAAACGGATGCGACACGCTCCTCCCACAAACATCAGACACAAGGAGGCTCTAAGTATTTGATGCAGCCTGCATAACTATGAATATGTACTGTACATATGGCATATATCATACGATAGTGACTATATATATATATATATATATATATATATATATATATATTTATATATATATATATATATATATATATATATACATTTGAATATTTAGGCAGCAGGCTTTCCTGTAAGCATATATAGTTAAAAAATACAGCGAGTTCTGTATTTATGATCTACTTGTTGATACTCTCTACTTTCCAAACTGCAGACGTGCGTAGAATTAAACAAAAGGATATTACTGTTAAAAGGCATAGTAAAACAGTGTGGAGCGTTCTCAATCTACCCACGATGTTTCGTACACTTTGTACATTTTCAAGTGATATTGATTACAATAAAAGACATGGTTTATACGTCGTGAATAGATTGAGAACGCTCCACTGTATTTTACTATGACTTTTGGCAGTAGTATTCCTGTGCTTAACTCTACACATAAATGTACAGTTCGCAAAGTAGACAGTATCAACAAGATCATAATTACAGAAGTCGCTGTATTTTTTAACAATATATATATGTATATATATATATATATAGATATATATATATGTGTGTGTGTGTGTGTGTGTGTGTGTGTGTGTGTGTGTGTGTGTGTGTGTGTGTGTGTGTGTGTGTGTGTGTGTGTGTGTGTGTGCGTAAGTGTGTGTGTGTGTGCGTGCCATCTTAAACCATAATATAGTAGGTTATCTCTCGAATACTAAAAAACGTGGACAGACATTCCTTTTGGTCCATAATGAGGTCGAGTGAATTAGAAATTAATAAATAAACATATGAATGAATATAATAGATCAACAAATAGATAAGGGAATGATATATATATATATATATATATATATATATATATATATATATATATATATATATATATACACATATATACAAAAACTATAAAATGTCGACTGAAGGTCTTACTTGTGAGATATGAAGTTGACAATAATGTATTTCTAAAATTACTGTGAAATCTTCTTTGTTATGCACTTTCATTATCTTTATTTTTTCTATTTAATTAATTTTCTTGTTATTAGCTTGATTTGCATACCCTCTGACCAGCTTATTATCTAGTTTATAATTCTTATTTTATTCAATTATCTTTTTTTGGGTATCTATTAACTTGTTCATTTATTCAAA
This sequence comes from Oratosquilla oratoria, assembly GCF_046742065.1. Lineage (NCBI taxonomy): Eukaryota > Metazoa > Arthropoda > Malacostraca > Stomatopoda > Squillidae > Oratosquilla > Oratosquilla oratoria. The sequence goes on along the minus strand of NC_134783.1, from coordinate 48,770,981 downwards.
TCTATTATATTTATTGCACAATTTACGAATCTGACCAAGCGTTCATTCATCGTTATGTATTTGTTACACACTCACACACACACACACACACACACACACACACACACACACACACACACACACACACACACACACACACACACACACACACACACACTCACTTGTGGCACAGTGTTAGATTTCCCGGCTGTCACTACGGCGGTCCGGGTTCGAATCCGGCCCAGGGCTGAAATAATTTCAGTATCGCTGTGCTGCGAGTCGTTACTCCAAATATCGTGGGCGGGGAGTTGGGTGTGTGTGAGTGCGTGTGTGCGTGTAAGGTCACAACATTACCATAGGTCTGTCATATATGAGCTCTGAGCTCTTTTCCGGGAGGGAAATAACTGTCGATCACGAGTCCAACACATGATCAAAGACCATGGTGAAACACACACATATACATAAGCAATAATAAGAAATAAGCGTATCCAAAGCGTCACTTTCTAAGAGTAATAATTCGCTTTATCTTGCATGAAGCCTGACAGTGTCCCATAAGGCATTAGTTATCGCTTACAAAGTCACCTCAAGAGGTCCCATAAAGTTTCCCACTTTCTATGACGGACCCCCAAGACGCGTGTCTTCAAATCCTCCTTCAAACTCTGGTCTTTAGGTTCTGGTCCGGCTTGTGCGGGCTGTCTTCCTCACCTTGAAAACCTCCACCATTAACCTGACCTGATCTTACCTTACCTAACCTCTCCTGACCTGACCTAAGCTGACCTGACCTTACCTATCGGTACCTGACATACACTTACCTTAATGATACTGAGGCCTCTAGTATTCGTTCTATCTGGTGCTAGACGATTTTATACAGCTAAAGAAACTGACCTATACAAGGAAATGTTATGTATATTTCTTAAGCGCCCCGCTCCTATTAACGCCTTCAGTATCTTATTTCCCTAACGCCAGGCGATGTTAATCACTCTTCGTAATAAAAGGGTCGAATCGTTTGGGTGGCCGTTCAAGCGTGGACAGATTTAAAAAAAGAAAAAAAAAAAAAGAAAAAAAAAATTAGGTCCGAGTTGGCCGAATCAAATCACTAGCCGACATTAAGAATATAAAAATAAACAAATAAAATAATAAATTAATCTAAAAGAATTAATTGATAAATAAACAAAAAGTTACCGTCCCTGGGCGGCAATCAACTTTGAAATGAATAAATAAATTTATAAAATTAATTTGCCCACATGTCGTCTGACCAACACTAAACATTCCTATTCAACTTAGATCGAACTCCGGTCTTCACAGTGTCAACAACAATTATCTCGATCAAGCCGTTAAAACAAAATGGACGCCATTATCAACCAAGTGGATACCTTTAATGTCTTTGTTCTGGTTACGGCCAAACGAATTTATCGAGTCTGTAGGGTTACGTAAAAACTACCTCTACTCGAGAATTCCCGTGTTTCCAAAGTGACTTCCTCAGCTGAATAAAATCATCTGGCGACAACTAGAATAAAGCATCTGAAGTGTGATACAGGATGGGGTACCACAGAATTTAATATTAACAAAATCAAAGCATATGTGTACGTGACAACCAAGGCGGTTCAATTACAATGTAAGTCAATGAAGGCATTCACACACAACCGCGCATCTTTTCCTTGTCTATGTGGTACAAACGTGGTTTCCGTAAGGTTCAGACCTCTATTGTGAACAGGGGCTTAGTTCCTCCTTTTGTACTGAGGGGGGTGGCGGTACCAAGAGAATAAACAGAAAATTAAAAATATTAATAATAATAATCAAAGAAAACGTCTCACCCAGTATTGAAGGGTCACCAAGACTAACCGTCCAGTCCTGTGGCATCCTTCACAGTTTTATTCTGGCGAACCAAAATTCGATTTAAATCACCTCAAAGCATCAAGACACTCCCATCTTGTCCCCATGCCCATCGTCAACCTAGTCACGTTATTGACAATGTCTACATCAGTGGTTCCCAATTTTTTTTTTTTTCAGTTTTACAACTATACGTACTAAGTTAACCTTAATCCTAATACCGGGTATCGCAATGTTTTCTTGATTTTATTTCATCTATTTTTTTTTTTTTTTTTTGTCGCCCCTCCATTACCCCCGAAAATTTGTTACCTACTCCCCAGGGCGTAATTTACCCACAGTTTGGGAACCACTGGTCTACATTCTAGAAATCTAATACCCTTCTAGATATAAAACCTTAGACAAGTTCAGTAGCCCCCATGGTGTTTCCCCCCTCTCCCCCCCCAAAAGTTCATTGGCTACATTCTAGAAATCTAATACCCTTCTAGATATAAAACCTAATACAAGTTCAGTAGCCCCCATGGTGATTCCCCCCTCTACCCCCCAAGAGTTCATTCTCTACATTCTAAAAATCTAACAACCTTCTGGATATAAATGCTAAGACAAGCTCAGTAGCCCCCATGGTGCTTTCCTCCCCTCTCCCCCTTCCCCCTCTCCCCCCCCCAAGGGCTCATTGTCTACACTCTAAAAATCTAACAACCTTCTAGATATAAAATCTAAGTTATGTTCAGTAGCCCCCATGGTGCTTTCTCCCCCTCTCCCCCTCCCCTTCCCCCTCTCCCCCAAGAGTTCATTGGCTACATGGTAGAGAGTGTAGTGGCGTTGCAACTTTCTTGGCATATGCAACAGAGCCTTCGTCCCCCAACCCGTCCTGTCATTCCCCTAAACTTAACCTATAAAACAGCTGCGATCGTCATCGATTCTTCTGCCTGTCGCCAGGCGATTTTATTCATCTGAAGGGGGGGAACCATCGCTTCTATATATAGCTTATAGTAACACATGTTAGGAAGCTTTTGTATTTTTTTCTGATTGACACACTATGGTTTTTATGGTCATGTTTCACGTTTAAAGGCAACTTGGTTAAGTTAAAATGGTTAAAACTCGATTAACATCTTAAGGAAACTGATTTCCTCTACGTCTTTTGTCCCGTCTAAAGGTACGTTTTGCCCCGTGCGATTATCGCTCAACGATTATCGTTCACGGCTCAACGATCATCGTCAAGCGGTTATCTAGAGCACTAATTCTTTGTTTTTGAATAATGGGGTTGTTTTGCTTAGACCTGCAAAGTACGAGGCTGACAATCATTTTAACCGAACCTATAACCAACACGCTTACACCAAATGGATGCCAGGTAGTGGGATGCGCGTCAGCCGCCAATGGCTATGTAAATTAATAATATAATTAATCGCACTAATTAAAACGTACCTTTAGTGTTATACTCCATCCCCCATCGCTATTCTTAACCCATTAAACTCCGATGACAAGATGTCTTGTCATTTGGTCAAATAAAACAAAAAATCATAAAACACCAAAATGTTTGATCAAACACCAGAAAAATATGACGTCAGTCCTCGCTTCGCTCGCGAGCGAAGCGAGGACTGACGTCATATTTTTCTGGCATCATATTTGGGTAAGCGTGTTGATAGGTTTGGTTAAAATGATCAGTCTCGTAGTTTGCAACTCGAAGCAAAACATCCTCATAATTCAAAATCATAGAATTAGTGCTCTAGAGAATCGTTTGACGATCATCGTTGAGCCATGAACGATCATCGTAGAGCGATAATCGTACCGAGCCAAAACGTATTGATCACCAATACATTCTCATTCCTTCCGTTCCGTGGGGCACTTTATCCTCTCAATATATCTGCCGTCAAACGATTAATCACGTGTGCAACATCCCATCAACACTTGAGTTGTCAAAACGCGAATTATATTATAAAACCAAAATTTAAAGAAAATATTATGCAAGTGCTTCAAAGTTTTTAACAAGGGTGACGCAAACAAGGTCATCATATTAAGACAACAGGGCAGGACTCGCAGTAATGGATTCAAATTGGACAAATTTTGATTTGAGAAGGAAATAGGCAAGAACTAGTTTATCAATAGTGGTCAACAAATGGAACTGACTTAGTAACCAATTAGCGAGCGCTGAAACTATCGGTTGTTTTAAGAAAAGGTTAGACAACTTTATGGATGGGGGTGACAGGTGGTCATGGACATGGAACTGCCTAGTGTAGGCCTTATGGTCTCTTGCTGTCTCCTTCATTCTTTAGTGTTTGGGTGTGTTCGTGTGTGTGTGTGTGTGTGTGTGTGTGTGTGTGTGTGTTCGTGTGATGCGTGTGTGTGTGTGTGTGTGTGTGTGTGTGTGTGTGTGTGTGTGTGTGTGTGTGTGTGTGTGTGTGTGTGTGTGTGTGTGTGTGTGTGTGTGTGTGTGTGTGTGTTCGTGTGATGCGTGTATGTGTGTGTGTGTGTTATATATATATATATATATATATATGTGTGTGTGTGTGTGTGTGTATTCACTTGGTCTTTGGATCAAGTGTTGGACTCGTGATCGACAGCTATTTCCCTCCTGGAAGAGAGCTCAGAGCTCGTAGGTCCGATCTATGGGTAATGCTATGACCTTGCACACACACACACACCCAACTCCCCGCCCACGAGAGTTGGAGTAACACCCCTCAGCGCTGCGATACTGATATTATTTCAGCCCCGGGCGAGAGTCGAACCCGGACCTCCGTAGTGGCAGGCCAGAGCTCTAACCACAGCGCCATGAGGTAGGTGTAGGTGTAGGTGTAGGTGTAGGTGTAGGTGTAGGTGTGTGTGTGTGTGTGCGTGTGTGTGTGTGTGTGTGTGTGTGTGTGTGTGTGTGTGTGTGTGTGTGTGTGTGTGTGTGTGTGTGTGTGTGTGTGTGTGTGTGTGTGTGTGTGTGTGTGTGTGTGTGTGTGCGCACAATGTGAATATAGACTTCGTAGAGTATAAAGACCCAATTCAAGGTAGATAGAAGCGCTGGTAAGCTAGTCTATAACTATCTAGATTGAACGTGTTCAGTTATATCAGGTAACAAGCAATTAGAATCAAACTAATTTGAGTATCATTTCTGTACAAGACGTTAAGTATTTTGTTTTTTATTAGAGAAAATATATACGACAATTTGTAATCACGGGAGAGTTATGTCCATACGTGTTTACATCATTTTCGTAAATATTAATTTCTACAGCTCTAAATCTACAATTATTTAGAAATGCCTAGCTAGCTGAATTGTAGACATTGCAGTTAAATACATGTGCAGTATATATATATACACATTTACATACATACATATTACTGTATATACAATCACATGTACGTACATACATACACACATACATACATACATACACATTATATACCTAAATACATACAAACGTACATACATATATTCATATACGCAATACGTATATACGAACATACATAAGTGAAAACCTCTATTATTTTAATTGTTATATCCGTAATTATTCACTATCTGGTACACAGAAGATCATTGGAGGGTGAGGGTGGGGGTAGAGGTGGGGAAGGAAATTAGCGTAATTATTGATTACGGGATTTATTGGTAGAATTTGGACATTATAGAATAAATTTTGAGGTTTACATGAAATCTTTTAATAGTTAAGATGATGTAAGACTCGAAATGACAGGGAGATGTTGTTTTTTGGATTTGTGGGAGGATATTGATATAATATACTGTAACAAATATCCTCTCCATCACAACCTTGAACAACATGCCGATGTATTGAAGAAAATTACAAATTCTTCCCAAAATCTCACCTGTTTCGGAGTTTAGCAGGATTCTCTTTGTATCCAATTGAAGCCCGGGTAAATCACTTTATGAAACACGATTTCTCACTTTGCACAAAAACACAATATACACTTTATAGTTTCGAAAACCCGCCAAATACGCCAACACAACCTTACTAAATCACTGTTGTCACTCGTCTAATGAAAAATTCCCGTTTTCTTTGTTCCGGAAAACATCGACATTTGAAATGTCGACAAACTATAATTATTAATCAAACTGTTCGATTTTCTAATATAAAAGAATACTTACCCATACACATATTTTCTATTACTTTAATACATATCAATACATATAAATATGTATTGTTTATATATAAGTACATACATATATACAAATACAATACAAACGTGTATGTACGAATATACATGAATATATTGCACTATTTTAGCTAAAGATATATTGCGCAAACGCACATACGTAGGTGCGTGTACATATTTACGTAATTGCAGTATATAGAAGGGGGAATATGCTCATAGGGTCCCGTCTCTTTCTCTCCACCTAATATAGTATCCAGTTGAGTCAACACACACACACACACACACACACACACACACACACACACACACACACACACACACACACACACACACACACACACACACACACACACACACACACACACACACACACACACACACACACACACACACACACACACACACACACACACACTTTCCTCACAGAGTAATAGACAGCTGGAACAAGTTAGATGAGAAAGTGGTGTGTGCAAAAACAATACATGAATTTAAAAATAGTTTAGATAAAATGAGATATGAAGACGGCACCACGAGCATAGCTCCCCTTCCCGTAAAATACAACTAGGTAAATACAACTAGGTAAATACACACACACACACAATCATTTGGAACAAGTTAGATGAGAAAGTGGTGTGTGCAAAAACAATACATGAATTTAAAACCAGTTTAGATAAAATGAGATATGAAGACGGGATACCACGAGCATAGCTCCCCTTCCCGTAAAATACAACTAGGTAAATACAACTAGGTAAATACAACTAGGTAAATACACACACACACACACACACACACACACACACACACACACACACACACACACACACACACACACACATACACCTGGAACAAATTAGACAAAGAAACAATGTGTGCAAACACTATTCAAGATTTTAAGAAAAAACTTGATGCTGAAAGATACAAAGACGGGTCACCACAAGCATAGCTCCCTTCCTGTAAACAAGGTAAACACACACACACACACACACACACACACACACACACACACACACACACACACACACACACACACACACACACACACACACACACA
>NC_134783.1:48751532-48756532 GCF_046742065.1 Oratosquilla oratoria | reverse complement strand
ACACACACACACACACACACACACACACACACACACACACACACACACACACACACACGTACACTCACACACCAATTACAGGGAAGAAAAATAGATGTAAAAAAGTGGGTCTATTTTTCCTCAAAGAAATTGAGTGATCTTGTAGATCTAGTTAGCAGGAAACTGTGATCATTCTGAAGAGTGGTTACCATTAATCTTGATCAGTTATTCTAAACCTCTTCGATGTTGTGAAAATCTTTAGGTGATTTTATTACGACCAAGAAGTAAAGAAACACAAAGGGAGATATTAACTAAAATATTACTTTATAAAACTTCGTTACATATTGTATAGTATGCAAAGATGGGTGAATAAATGCATTAAAATATATGAATAGACTGATAAGCAATGCATATATCACCCATTAAGTCATTAAAGATTTGTTTACAACTACATGGTTCCTTCGACGTTCTGACGTCATGTTGTTAATGGACGCCATTATTCTGTCCTGATCTCTCTTTTTCTCTTTCTGTCCCGCTCTCTCCCTCTCTCCTCTACATATACACGTTTGGTAGATGCCTTGCCTTTAAAATATTATCATAGCTAACGTTAGATAATTTTGATTAGTCTAAAAACATCCCAATATCCAAAAGCAAGAATACCTGACAAGGCAAGACAGGTCAGCCTTCAGCTCATCAGTTAGCAAATATAGCAATATAGAAATTGCCTACAAAATATACAGACGGGCACACTCAATAACGCAAGATATTCTAATTTTCTTATTTACTTATCTATTTATTTATTTATCTATTCATTGTTTTCTCCCCTTGTTCCATGCAGGATGCGATCTAAGTCAACTGGCAGGATGTCACCAAACTAACAAGCACAGCTGGGCGCGTTCCCTAGCGCGTTCCTAGGTGCGTTCCTCGGTGCGTTTTGCTTTAATTTGTTCACGGTTAGCGCTCCCAAACTATTAAAGAAATATAGGTGCCGGTATAATATGTGGCCTACCTTTTGGATGTGGCCTACGAAAATTTTCTTTGGTATAGTATGTGGCCTACGGGACTTTTATTTCGGTATGAACCTGTTTCTCAAGCTTCAATGGTCTGGGAGCGCTAGCCGCGGCCAAACTAAAGCGGAACGCACCGAGGAACGCACTGAGGAGCGCACGGATGAACGCGCCCAGCTCTGTTAACATGGTTAAGTTAGAATGGTTAAAACTCGATTAACCTCTTTAGGACACTAATTTCCTCTACGTCTTTTGTTCTTTCTTAAGGTACGTTTTGTTCGGTACGATTATCGTTGAACGATTATCGTTCACGGCTCAACGATCATTGTCAAACGATTATCTAAAGCACTAATTCTTTGTTTTTGAATGGGTCTATTTTGATTCGAGCTGTGAAGTACAAGGCTGATTATTTTAACTGAACCTACTAACACGCTTACCCAAATATGGTGCCAGGTAGTGGGATGCGCGTCACCCACCATTGGCTGAAGTAGGTTAATATTTAAATTTCATTCATTTATTTTATTGACTGAATAAAATCCTCTACAATTAACAAAACTCGATTTTTTAAACACCCTGGGAGATCCTGTATAGGCTCACAGGGGAAGACTACAAATACCCAGGGTGATCCTCCGTGGACCCCCGTGGGAGATCCCATGGGGGAGGATGAGCTCCCTGTTGACCTCAGAGTGTCTGTAGACTCCCCCGTGGGAATCCCCATAGGGATTCTCTAAGGACTTCTGGGTGACCCAGAGCGCACCCCCCCCCACTCAAACTTCCCCTTCCCCCTCTTACCCCTCCCATCTCTTCCCCTCCCCCAGCCTTCTCCATCCCCCCCCTTTCCTTCCTCCCACCTCCTCCACTCCCCCAGGGTACATTCTCTGGACACTTAGGGATCCTCTGGGAATCCTGAATTGAGACGTCTGGGTGGAAGGTACCCTGTGGGTCCGTGAGTGGGAGTCAGTGATTATAAAACGACGGGACGAGGTACTGCAACCAAAAGTGATTTTATTATTATTATCATTATTATTATTATTATTATTATTATTATTATTATTATTATTATTATTATTATTATTATTATTATTATTATTATTATTATTATTATTATTATTATTATTATTATTATCATTATTATTATTATTATCATTATCATTATTATTATTATTATCATTATTATTATTATTATTATTATTATTATTATTATTATTATTATCATTATTATTATTATTGTTATTATCATTATCATTATTATTATTATTACCATTATCATTATTATTAATATTATTATTATTATCATTATTATCATTATTATTATTATTATTATTATTATTATTGTTATTATTATTATTATCATTATTATCATTATTATTATTATTATTATCATTATTATCAACATTATTATTATTATTATTATTATTATCATTATTATCATTATTATTATTATTATTATTATAATTATTATTATTATTATTATTATTATTATTATTATTATTATTATTATTATTATTGTTATTATTATTATTATTATTATTATTATCATTATCATTATTATCATTATTATTATCATTATCATTATCATTATTATTATTATTATTACTACTATTATTATCGTTATTATTATTATTATTATTATTATTATTATTATTATTATTATTATTTATTATTATCGTTATTATTATAATTATCGTTATTATTATTATTATTATCATTATTATTATTATTATTATTATTATTATTATTATTATTATTATTATTATTATTATTATTATTATTATTATTATTATTATAATTATTATTATAATTATGGTTATTATTATAATCATCGTTGTTATTGTTATTATTAACATCATCAATATAATTATCATTATTATTATTATTATTATTATTATTATTATTATTATTATTATTATTATTATTATTATTATTATTATTATTATTATTATTATTATTACTACTAATTATCATTATACGGAAGATTTCAGCCTCAGTCGAGCGAATTCGTTCGTGATCTTGAAGACATCTCGACTATTTCGCCGTCTGGCACACTTTAGAGTTTTTATTCTGTTTAACGCCAGGTGGTTTCGTTCCACCTAAGCTCGGTCGGCGGACCCCTAGACGGGAACAGACTTTGGTCGATCGTTACCTGTTTGGACTTGGGGGGTCCAACGCTCGAAGAACTCTTCTGGAGTTTAAAAAAAAAAAATGATAATAATAATAATAATCCGCTGATGAAGAGCTTCATTTATACGAAGTGTTAGACGATGTTAGTGGGTGTTAGAGGGGAGACGTCTACTAACGCGGATTTAGTGAATCTAGTGTTGTATTTAGCCAGGACAGTGTTAGTTACGGGAACACAGAACGGTATAATACAGCACAGCACTACTGCGCGTGCAAAACAACACCAAAATAGCGTCAGAACAAGTAACAGAACATCAGCAGCAGAATCAGAACATCATCAAAGCAGAACACATCAACACTGAAGAGCATCAACAGAACAGATCAGCTCAGAAGAACATCAACAGAACAGATTAGCTAAGAAGATCATTAACAGGGCAGAACAGCAGAACAGAAGTACGAACCAGCGCAGCAAAACACAACAGCAGCACAAACCAGCACAGCAGAACAGGAACACAAATCAGCACAGCAGAACAGTAGCACAAACCAACACAGCAGAACAGTAGCACGAACCAGCACAGGAGAACAGAACCACGAACCAGCACAGCAGAACAGAAGCACAAACCAGCACAGCAGAACAGTAGCACAAACCAACACAGCAGAACAGCACAGCAGAACAGAAGCACGAACCAGCACAGCAGAACAGAACAGCAGAACATAAGCAAAACACCAGCACAGCAGAACAGAACAGCACAGCAGAGCATCACAGCAGAACAGAGCATCACAGCGCAAACCAGCATAGCAGAGCAGCAGCACACGGCGGCGGGGAAGCAGCACAGCAGCCGCAGCAGCAGCCGCCGCAGCCGCAGCCGCAGCCGCAGCACCAGGTATTTCGGGCCATGGCTTGGCTACACCAAAATAAACCTCTGCCGCTCAACAGCGGCACCTAACCCTTCACTGGCACCTCCTCCTCCTCCTCCTCCTCCTCCCTCCTCCTCTTCCTCCTCCTCCCTCCTCCCTCCTCCTCCTCCTCTCTTTACCCACCCCTCCTCCTCCCTCCTCCACCTCCTTCTCCTCCTCCTATCCTCTTTACCCACCCCTCCTACTCCTCCTCCTTCTCCTCTCCTCGTTACTCACCCTTCCTTTTCCTTCCTATCCTCCTCCTCCTCCTCCTCCTCTCCTCCTCCTTCTCCTCCTGTTCTCTTTACCCATCCTTCCTCCTTCTCCTCCTCCTCCTCCTGCTCCTCTCCTCATTACCCACCCGTCCTCCCCTCCTCCTCCTCCTTCTCCTCCTCCTCCTCCTTCTCCTCTCCTTTCCATCCACCCTTCCTTCTCCTTCCTATCCTCCTCCTCCTCCTCTCCTCATTACCCACCCTTCCTCCTTCTCCTTTCCCTCCTCTTTACCCACCCCCCTTTCTCCTCTCCTTTTTACCCATCACTCCTCCTCCTCCTCCTCCTGCTCCTTCCTCTCCTCTTTACCCACCCCTCCTCCTTCCCCTCCTCCTCTTCGTCCCTATCCCTCCTCTCTCTCCTCTTTACCCGCCCCTCCTCCTTCTCCTGCTCTTCTTCCTCCTCCTCCCTCCCTTCTCTCTTTCCTTTTTACCCATCCCTCCTACTCTTTCCTCTCCTCTTTACCCATCCCTCCTCCTTCTCATCCTCCTCCTCCTCCTCCTACTCCTCCCTCCTCTCTCTCCTCTTTGCCCACCCCTCCTCCTCCTCCTCCTCTCCTATTTACCACCCTTCCTTCTCCTTCCCCTCCTCTTTACCCACCTCTCCTTCTCCTCTCCTTTTTACCTATCCCTTCTCCTCCTCCTCCTCCTCCTTCATCTCCTCTTCAACCATTCCTCCTCCTCCTCCTCTTCCTTCGCCCACCCCTCTTCCTTCTCTTCCTCTCCTCTT
>NC_134783.1:48741532-48749032 GCF_046742065.1 Oratosquilla oratoria | reverse complement strand
CTCCTCCTCCTCCTCCTTCTCCTCCTCTTCTTCTTGCCGAAGACTAAGGAGACGACCCGTCATTACTAATTGGCAGACATCTTGTCCTTCTTCGTGATGTCATTCGGGAAGCACTTGTAATGGCCTGAGCGAAGAGCTCTCTCTCTCTCTCTCTCTCTCTCTCTCTCTCTCTCTCTCTCTCTCTCTCTCTCTCTCTCTCTCTCTCTCTCTCTCTCTCTCACTCTCTCTCTCTCTCTCTCTCTCTCTCTCTCTCTCTCTCTCTCTCTCTCTTTTATTTATTCACACATTATCTTATCGCCCGTTCACCACGATGACATTATGGTCCACTGTCAACCTGTCGCCAGACGATTTTATTTAGCTGATGAGCAGATTCGGGAACAAAACTTGGTCTAGAGTTTTACCTCAATAAAGCCACTTAACGGCAGTCACAATGAATGTTGGAATAACGTGTTTGGTCAAACAATGCCATGACAGTTCCACCGGATGACGTCACAACAGACCCTGTTTACTCAAACTTGGCGAAGGGCTTGCATATTATGCAATGCTGTTGAAGAGCTGTTTTGTAATTCTTAAATCTTAAAAAAATATATGTTTCTTTTCCCATTTTCTATTTTCGACTGTTTATCGTTTAATGTTTCTCCGTTTTCTGACAATGATGTGTGTGCGTTATGCTAAAAGAAGAATAATCACTTCATCATCTAAGACAGAAACTTTGATACTCTTGTGCCAAGTTCCTCCACTGCTAGGCACCTCCACAAGCCCGGACCCTCCATACAAATGTCAATCACCTCCACCCTCCACCCTCCACCCAGCACCGTGTCACTCCATTTCCTCCACAAACCGTCACATAAGAGTCTGGGTCTTGAATGCTGACACCTCGAGGCACTGCATGGCACTGTGCCACTCGGTCATGCACGTGTCAGGCATTCAGTAACAGCATTCCGTCTTATGGTCCTCTATTGAGGGGTTGCCACGGTAATGAATAAAATCGCCTGGCGCCAGTCAGGGTAGAAGTATGAGTGGCACTTAGCATTCCGGCTTATGGTCCTCTATTGAGGGGTTGCCATGGTAATGAATAAAATCGTCTGGCGGCAGTAAGGGTAGAAGTATGAGTGGCACTTAGCATTCCGGCTTATGGTCCTCTATTGAAGGGTTGCCACGGTAATGAATAAAATCGCCTGGCGCCAGTCAGGGTAGAAGTATGAGTGGCACTTAGCATTCCGGCTTATGGTCCTCTATTGAGGGGTTGCCATGGTAATGAATAAAATCGCCTGGCGGCAGTAAGGGTAGAAGTATGAGTGGCACTTAGCATTCCGGCTTATGGTCCTCTATTGAAGGGTTGCCACGGTAATGAATAAAATCGCCTGGCGCCAGTCAGGGTAGAAGTATGAGTGGCACTTAGCATTCCGGCTTATGGTCCTCTATTGAGGGGTTGCCACGGTAATGAATAAAATCGCCTGGCGGCAGTCAGGGTAGAAGTATGAGTGGCACTCAGCACGGAAGGGGTTACCCAAGATGGGCTATAACCCTATTCGTTACAGAAAGGGTTACATGAGAAATGCATAAAATCACCTAGCGACAACCCCGCCCAGAGGAAATTTGTCACTCAGTATTGACCGGGTTAACGTAATACTCCTTAGTCAATGGATGAGCCAAAGAATGTTGTACTTAGTTAAGCGAGTTCTTAATCAGTCCAGAGCACCACGGACCATTAACTCTCTCACAGAATAAATTTCAGATTAATAAAATCGCCTGGCGGCAGGTAGAATAAATACTGAATCCATCAATGGTAATGAAAATGCCCTTTGGGCTGTATTAGGCATTCCTTTAGCTGGATAGAATCGCTTGTGATAGTCAGAATGAAGCTTATAAGTCGTCTTCGTTAGTCAGCGATCAGGAGACCAACAGTGAGATTATTTTGGGAAGTTTCAGATTATGCAATCCAACTGATTCCTCAGCGGACATCCCTCACCTCTCACCCCACCCACCTCTGTCTCCCGTTTTCTTCCCCTCCCCCCATTTTCTCTCAGTTTCTATACCCTATATCTGCAACAGCAGGCCCACTTTCTCTTCCACTCCTACACAGAGCCCACATCTAATCTCCTTGTTCGTGTCTGCCAAGTCTCCTCATACCAAAGACATTCCACAAAAAGTCTATCGCCACCATTTGTACTTCATTCCATTCATCCCAACATGGTGTTCACACCTCGCTTCCATACAATTGTGAAACATATTTCTTTCTGCTCCAACATTTATATATATTTTTTATATTTTTCCTTAACCTCTCTTGTCTTTTGAAACATTTTGCTAGGGTGGGGGGTTGGGTTTCTTCAATTGAATAAAACCGCTTGGCGACAGCCAGAATAAATACTAAAATCGTAAAAAGAAGTGAAAGTGTTAAGTCGTCCTGACGCATTTCTTGTTCCTGATATTCCACATTTTCTCATAATTTATTACTCCACCCAATATACATCCACACCCGTTTTACTAACACAGTTCTCATAGTCTTCATACTTAATCACCATTATTCTTATCTATTTAAAAGTTGACCCAAATCTATGTAACTTTTCTTCAATGTCTTTTAAAAGCACTGGACGGACAGTCCAAAGAACAAGATTCATCTCCCATTTCCTATTTTCACTTTCTTCTTTTATGTTAGTTTCTTCCTCTATCACACTTACACTAACCTTGTGCACAGCCCTTTTCATGTAAATGTTAAACAACCAAGGTGAAATAACTTATCCCTTTCTCATATCTATTTCTACTTCAGTCGTCTCCTGCTTCGATCGTTTCCGTCCGCCTCCGCTGGACCCAAACACTACGCCCTCCTTGTCCCTTTTATCATAGTGACGTACATCCTTGTGGTGGTCCTGCAAGATGGGCATCGGAGAGGATCGTCCCCCTGAAGTTCATTTTCAAAACCGGTCAATCCACTTATCTCTTCTTGGAGGTGCTGTCCCAAGGGGCTGACATGGTCTCCGGACTGAACTCAAAATCATTCTCTATCAGATTTAGATTTTTTTTTCTTACATTTTTTTTACATATAGAGAGCTGACAACTAGCAACTGCTCTCCTCTTACAACTTTCTGCCAGTAATTTAGAAACAGTTTCACATTAATACACTACAGACAACAGTCTCAACTTTCTTTGTAGAGAGATTTATGGGAGGACCCGAGGACCATTGCCATCCACTGTGAGCCTGCGGGCGTCCAGTTAGTAAGACACAAGACAACAATTATAATTATCATATTCTGACAAACAACAGACGATTTCATTCAGCTGAGAGAACGAACATCACGGTAGTGAAGGCGTTCACATGAACCTTTTCATCATTTTTGCAATCCCTTTTTGTCCCCATACATCTCAACAATCCATAAATCTTCCCCCTTGTCATACAACTTCTCCAAGTACATACTGTATCTGTCAAACATATCTTTCTTGCTTCCATATGCTTCTCACGCATATGTTTACTGTCAACACCTGTTCAACGTTTCCCTTCTTACTAAAACTATTCCGTCCCTCCTTTATCTACCTTTCTGTCACTACACTACATCATGTATCAGCTCTCGTCCGAAGAAGATTCTGTTTTCTAACCTCTCTCTTACTTTTGCACCTTATTCCTTCTCCTCCTTAATACAATGACACCGTATAATGTTGTCCCCATTTATAAATACTACAAAGGCTTACATTCCTTAGTAAGCTCTGGGAGACGTATATCTCTGGATCGTAAACTTACGACATGAGTTACTTACGATCTCGAAGACTTACGGGTCTCGTAAATGTTCGACGTAGATAAATACACCAGGATGACTAGATTTAGCATGATTATGCTAAATTTAAAATATTGTCCCATAAAGTAGTACTACATTGATAAAAAACACAACAGAGACTGTATTACGTGGAACAAAAGACTCAGCATTATTTTTTGACAATCTAGTTTAATTTCAGCTACTGTCTAACCTATTCCCGCTTAAAGACCCAAGTTACTGTAGTACTTATGAGTGAAATCAGCCGCACAGTGCTTTCTCCTGGTTTCTTGGAGCCTTGTGCTTCCTTCGACATTTCGTGAAAGGTCGCTATCGTCATCATCACGAAACCCTTCCTGTTTGTGACATTCTTACTTTGCCATTTTACCCTCCAAATGTGAATCATCATTTACCAATATATTTCCCTCATTTTGTACGTTTTTCACTTGCGTGTATGTGTGTGTGTGTGTGTGTGTGTGTGTGTGTGTGTGTGTGTGTGTGTGTGTGTGTGTGTGTGTGTGTGTGTGTGTGTGTGTGTGTGTGTGTGTGTGTGTGTGTGTGTGTGTGTGTGGTGTGTGTGTGTGTATGCGTGTGCGTGTAATTTTCCATGGTCTAGGATCACGTGTTGAAATCCTCATCGACGGTTAATACCCTCCCGGATGAGAGCTCAGAGCTTTTATATGGCGCAATCTATAGGTAATAATGCGACCTTAAACACACACACACACACACACACACACACACACACACACACACACACACACACACACACACACACACACACACACACACACACACACACACACACACACACACTCGCACACCCACACAAACACTCACACGCATACATACATACACACACACACACACACACACACACACACACACACACACACACACACACACACACACACACACACACACACACACACACACACACACACACACACACACACACACACACACACACACACACACACACACACACACACACACACACACACACACTCGCACACCCACACACACACTCACACACATACATACACACACACACACACACACACACACACACACACACACACACACACACATACACACACACACACATACACACACACACACACACACACACACACACACACACACACACACACACACACACACACACACACACACACACATACTTCCTTGTGTGTGTGTGTGTGTGTGTGTGTGTGTGTGTGTGTGTGTGTGTGTGTGTGTGTGTGTGTGTGTGTGTGTGTGTGTGTGTGTGTGTGTGTGTGTGTATCTGCAAGCGCCCACTTAAAAACCTCAGCAAGTATTATAAACAACCTCTGCATGATTAATTCTGAACCCAATATAACAAAGTATCACTGAATCCAACGACATCCTGAGAATGATTTGCGAAGTTCCTTGGGAAAAGCCGCAAAGTCCGCAGGTAATCCCATGTTGTGAATCTACATATCATCCACGCCACTGACATTTACGGATATTCCCCGACAAGCGCTGTGACCGCCGGTAATACAAACAGCTGGTGATAAGATATCACATATCAACAGATAGACGAGCTATTATCATAAGACAATCCATGCTGGTATCTGAGTGTTACGGTGGGTGTTACTTGTGCTATAATTGAGTTAAAGTGAATTAGATTTAACTTGAGATTCAATTGAATAGAAAGAATATATATATATATATATATATATTCACATATATATGTCTATACAGTATATATATATATGTATATATATTCACATATATATGTCTATACAGTATATATATATATGTATATATATGTATATACACACACACACACACACACACGCACACACACACATACACACACACACACATATATACATATATATATATATATATGATAAGTCCGTGTATATATATAAATATATATGCCGTATATATGTATATATATATATATATACATATATATATATAAATATATATATATATATGTATATATATATATATATATATATATGTGTGTGTGTGTGTGTGTGTGTGTGTGTGTGTGTGTGTGTGTGTGTGTGTGTGTGTGTGTGTGTGTGTGTGTGTGTGTGTGTGTGTGTGTGTGTGTGTGTGTGTGTGTGTGTGTGTGTGTGTGTGTGTGTGTGTGTGTGTGTGTGTGTGTGTGTGTGTGTGTGTGTGAAATACATAGTATAGTTTCAGAATACGACCAAAGGTTAACTTTGACATAGTTATCCGTTGCTGATAAAGCTTGTACATCGTTTTCATGTCTGCGCTTGATCGTGACCTTCGAAAAGCTTCTAACTCACAACATTGTTATCTAGAATTTGCATATTGGTTCTAGATGTCGCCAGACGATTTTAATCAAATGAAGAAAACCATTACGCATGGAGGAATGAAAGAATTGTGTTCTGATCCTGATCAACTTGGAGATCTAATTTTGTATCATTTTTTTAATGTAAGCAATGCTGAAGTTACAAAAAATCAACATTAAGTGAATAAATCAATTAATAGATAACCAAAACAAACAGATAAATAAATTAATCGATAAAGAAACAAAACAAACAGAACAAACAAAACATACACACAAGCATGTAAATTAATGCTAAATAAATTCAATAAACAAATACATTAACAAGACGATGCTTCTGTCACGCCCACGCGACTTAAGAGTGTTCGTTTGCGTAGAAACGACTTAAGTTACACTTTTTTTTTTCGAATCTCCAAATGTCAAATCACCTTTGCATCATACACCGAGAAGATGAATGACAAACTAAAATAAGTTAAACTTAGACTATTAGACACATCGCTGAATTCTAGACTCAGGGAAGCCTAGAATACTGTCAGCGAAGTCGTCTTCCAGCTTTTCGAATTCACAACATTTGACAAAAATCTTGAATACGTGACCAAAGCTTAAGTAGATAGATGAATGAATAAATAACTGATTAAAGAAATATGTGAATAAATAAACATGAAAAAGAAATGCGTTAATAAATCAAACATGTTAACTAAAACTGGGTTTGAATATCAAGCTTCAGGTTTGCCAGCTTTAATTTAAACCCGTTTTATTGCATCGCCTTTAACCACGTTTGAAACTCCACATCTCATCATAAGTTAAGTTACTTAGACTGTTTCATGACCATGTGTTGTTGTGCTATGTGCTTATGTATAAACATATAAATATGTTATAATTCTGCTTTAGGCTTTTTGTTTACAAGAGAACCAGATATCCATACAGATCATATT
This sequence comes from Oratosquilla oratoria, assembly GCF_046742065.1. Taxonomy (NCBI): domain Eukaryota; kingdom Metazoa; phylum Arthropoda; class Malacostraca; order Stomatopoda; family Squillidae; genus Oratosquilla; species Oratosquilla oratoria. The sequence continues at coordinate 48,742,058 of NC_134783.1, read as the reverse complement.
CGTGTACGTAAACACAAACACTCTCTCTCCCACACACGAATACATACATACACATACATACACACACACACACACACACACACACACACACACACACACACACACACACACACACACACACACACACACACACACACACACACACACACACACACACACACACACACACAAGCACGCACGCACACATACACATATATACACACACACGCACACACACACAGATACACATGCACATACACACACACACACATATTTATATCCACATAAACACGTATACAATAACAAACTAATATGATGCAAGCTTGTGCAAATACACAAAATTTATACATATTAACACCTGTATACACCTGTGCAGCAGCAGTCACACATGCAATTGTGTTTCCAAATATCCATTACATGATTCAAGACCATTTCAATTCACAAACACTTGAAAATACACTCCTTATGACACTCCCTCCTTCCGGTTTCTTGTCCTCAATTCTCTCTCTTTGCCTCTGTCTCTTTATCTCTCTATCTCTTCATCTCT
>NC_134783.1:48724032-48734032 GCF_046742065.1 Oratosquilla oratoria | reverse complement strand
CCAAAGAAAACTTTCATAGGCCACATCCAAAAGGTATGCCACATACTATACCGGCACCTATATTGCTTTAATAGTTTGGGAGCACTAACTGCGGCCAAAATAAAGCGGAACCCACCGAGGAACGCACCGAGGAACGCACCGAGGAACGCACCGAGGAATGCACCGAGGAACGCGCCCAGCTCTGGGAAAACACACATATACACAATATTTCTTCTAACAAGCGAGGATAATCCATTGATAGAATACACAAATTACCAATTTTTATTCAATCTTTCTTCGTACAGAATGTTTACAACTGTCCAAATGTATAGACGAAAAGAACAAGAATTCTTCCCTGTGTTCTTTTCCTCAGATTGAATGCTGTTTAAAGCATTTAATTATTCTCGTGTCATCTATAGACAATCATCTGTTTAGTTCTGAACACAACGAGTCGACCATTTATAATATGTACTACTATATATGAGACATAATAATACAAACGATGATTGGTACTATAGTATCTTAGATTAGAATAATATTTCTCTACAAGAATATTACTTACAGTGCATAATTACACATATAGAATTCACCAAATAAACTACTCTAATAAATATAGATATTGACTTATTGTCTAATGATAGTCATCTTGATTAAATAAAACTTGATATAAAAGTCTGTATTTTAGGTAGTTTATAGATTTACTATCCTATGACTAGGGTGATCAATTTATGAGTGAATGTATTCTAGTTCCACTAAGTGGAACAATATATATATATATATGTATATATATGTATATATATATATATATATATATATATATATATATATATATGTATACACATACACACACACACACACACACATATATATATATATATATATATATATACATATATATGTATATATATGTACATATGTATATATATGCATATATATATATATATATATATACATATGTATATATATGTATATATATGTGTATATATATATATATATATAATATATATACATACAAAAATACATACTTACATACATACATACATATATACATACATACATACATACATACATACATACATACATACATATATATATCGTATACGCATACTAAAGTACATCCTCACATGCCTCCCCACCTTTCCCACACGTACACACATGTATATACATAAACACGCACACACAAACACACACACACACATATACCGCACACACACTAACACACACATATATACCGACTCTGTCTAACCCACACACAAATACACACAATCATTCTATTTGGATTTCATTTCACATTAACTACTCTTGTCACTAAGCCTTCTGTTAGTGGCCACAGTGTTCAGTGTATAATGCTAGTGGGTAACATGTACCCATGACAGCGTGAGATATGGATTGACATTTTTTTCTGTCCTCAAAATAATTAGATATTTCTTTATATCTAAAAAGAAGTTAAATCAGCAAAATTATATCGCAAATATCGCTTTTTTTTTGAGTGATGAAAAAATATGTTTTGGTTAGGATTTTTCAAAATACTATCATATTAACAGAGATATTGATCAAATATGGCGTAAAGTTAACATAGCGATGGCGTTATTTTTGTCTTAATTTACCAAACATGAGAACGGTAAGAATGGGTGAGACTGCAAGAGACCATAAGGCCTACATTAGGCAGTGCCATCTCCATTACCATCAATCATTCTTATCCATAAACTTATCTAATCTTTTCTTAAAGCAACCAATAGTTTCAGCGCTCACTACATGGTTACTAAGTCTGTTCCATTCATTGACCCTTGGTAAACCACAGAGCTGGGCGCGTTCCTCGGTGCGTTCCTATGTGTGTTCCTCGGTCGCGTACCGCTTTAGTTTGGCCGCGGTTAGCGCTCCCAAACTATTAAACCTTGAGAGACAGGTTCATACCGAAATGAAAGTCCGGTAGGCCGTGTACTGTACCAAAGAAAAGTTTCGTAGCCCACATCCAAAAGGTAAGCCACAAACTATACTGGCACCAATATTGCTTTAATAGTTTGGAAGCACTAACCGCGGCCAAACTAAAGTAGAACTCACCGAGGAACGCATTTAGGAACGCACCGATGAACGCGCCCAGCTCTGGGAAACCACACATATACACAATATTTCTTCTAACAAGCGAGGATAATCCATTGATAGAATACACAAATTACCAATTTTTATTCAATCTTTCTTCGTACAGAATGTTTACAACTGTCCAAATGTATAGACGAAAAGAACAAGAATTCTTCCCTGTGTTCTTTTCCTCAGATTGAATGCTGTTTAAAGCATTTAATTATTCTCGTGTCATCTATAGACAATCATCTGTTTAGTTCTGAACACAACGAGTCGACCATTTATAATATGTACTACTATATATGAGACATAATAATACAAACGATGATTGGTACTATAGTATCTTAGATTAGAATAATATTTCTCTACAAGAATATTACTTACAGTGAATAATTACACATATAGAATTCACCTAATAAACTACTCTAATAAATATAGATATTGACTTATTGTCTAATGATAGTCATCTTGATTAAATAAAACTTGATATAAAAGCCTGTATTTTAGGTAGTTTATAGATTTACTATCCTATGACTAGGGTGATCAATTTATGAGTGAATGTATTCTAGTTCCACTAAGTGGAACAATATATATATATATATATATGTATATATATATATATATATATATATATATATATTATACACACACACACACACACACACATATATATATATATATATATATATACATATACATACATATATTTACACATATATATGTATATATATATGCATATACATATATATATGCATATATATATATATATATATATACATATGTATATATATATGTGTATATATATATATATATATATATATATATATGCAAAGAAATCACAAACAACACGTGATTCAGAGAATATGCAAGTAACCGCTAGGAAAATGCTTAGAATAAACGAAAACGTTGGGTTACTAAGTTCTCATTTCCCTAGTGGTTACTTGCATATATATATATATATATATATATATATATATATATATATATATATATATATATATATATATATATATATATATACATACACGATTAGCGAAGGAATGTGGTATTGCATTTCGTCACTTCACTAGCGCTTCTACATTTGATGAAAATGCCGCACTTAAGGCGTTATCATACTGGGCTATTTTTCCTCCGCCCTCCAATTTATCGGCGTTACTGCTCATCTCCAGAATCTTTTCCGCCGTCAAATCACTACGTCAAACAATTTCGTTTTCTCAACAATTTACACAGAGATTCACTTGATATGCTGGAGGAAAAATAGCCCAGTCTGATAACGCTTTTAGATCGTAGATCATAATGGCAATATGGAGTAAGGTGTTGGGTATTGCTTAGGTTGGTGGAGTGTGTTGTAAACATAGGGGAGTGTTAGTTCTCAACTACGGGAGTTCCGGGAGTCTTACGTGTACAAAGGTGGGAGTGGTGTTGGAGGTAGTGGTGGTCTTGGAGATGCTGGTGGTGGTGTTGATAATGTCAGTGGTTGTAAAGTCAGTATCGGTGGTGGTGCTAGATGTAGTAACGGTGGTGGCAGATTTAGTGAAGGTGTTGGTGATGACAGTTTTTGGTAATGAAGGTGGTGGTGATTGAGGGTGAACAATGCATGAATAAATGTAAATATAGTGTGTATGTATGTATGTATGTATGCATGTATGTATGTATGTATGTATGTATGTATGTATGTATGTATGTATGTATGTATGTATGTATGTATGTATGTATGTAGGTATGCATGTATGTATGTATGTATGCATGTATGTATGTATGTATGTATGTATGTATGTACGTATATATATATATATATGTGTGTGTGTGTGTGTGTGTGTGTGTGTGTGTGTGTGTGTGTGTGTGTGTGTGTGTGTGTGTGTGTGTGTAATATAACCACTTGGGAAATAAAATTAAAGGTGACCGAACGTTTTCGTCTATTTAAGACATTTTCAAAGGTACAGAGTAAGGTAGCAGTGACATTATATATACAAAAGCACACTAGGGGGGAATTATAGATTTATAGATTTGGTAATAAGTTTAAATTAGATGTTTACAGGAAACCAACCAATGTCCTTTCATATATTCATTATTATTCTTATCACCACCTTAAGACTAAAGTATCAGTATTCACCTCAATGTTTCTAAGGGCCTTTAGAGTTTGTTGCCCAGAATTTTTAAACCACGAAATTGAAACCATTTATGACATTGGTAATTAATCAAAATATCCAAAACACTTGACGTAGCTCAAAACACAACAAAGAATTTTTTTTTATAGTCTTACTCATAATTAGCAATTCAGTTTTAATAATATTTTAACTCTCCCTTTTCATCTCAATTGTGTTAGTTTAACTCGTACTTTTAATAAATTTGGTGTCCAAGTTGTCTTTAAAAATAACAACACTGTTAAAAACAGTTTGATTAAAAATTCACCTGCGTGTAATGAAGGCTGTGTTTATAGTATCCCTTGCAAAAATTGTAACTTTAATTATATTGGACAAACAGGCAAGGAAAATTGAGAATAAATCAACATAAATATAACATCAGAACAGGGCAAGTTTCAAGTGGTTTGTTTTTGCATTTAAGGGATTTTAATCATTGCATTGACTGGGACAACACAAAGAAAATTGTCTTAAGTAAGGACATTAAGGAGAGAAATGTCATAGAATCATGTTATATAAAAACTTCATTTGAGAACATGAATATGAGTATGGGAATGTATAAATTAGATAACTTTGTAACATATAAAATTGTTGACAGTAGCCGGGTCAAACGTCCGGTGGTGCGGAGAGAGTGAGGTCATAATGGACCTGTCCTAATTCCCCCCCTAGTGTTTCTTTTTTTTATATATATATAATGTCACTGCTACCTTACTCTGTACCTTTGAAAATGTCTTAAATAGACGAAAACGTTTGGTCACCTTTCATTTTATTTTCCAAGTGGTTTTATCACACATTTTGTGAATCACGTGTTTTTATGATATATTCGCATATTGTATATATATATATATATATATATATAAAATGTGTGTGTGTGTGTGTGTGTGTGTGTGTGTGTGTGTGTGTGTGTGTGTGTGTGTGTGTGTGTGTGTGTGTGTGTGTGTGTGTGTGTGTGTGTGCTTGTGTGTTTGTGTGTGTGATGACTAGTAATACCCCATATAACAATATATCGGTCAATATCCGAATCCACTAGTTTATATTTCATTGACGAAGGCCCTCCAGTACACAGGTTTAGACATGCCTCGCAAATGCTTGAGTTACTACAGATTACCAAGTAAGCATACGAGTTACACGTAAAGTGAACCCCAATAATGGTGTGATAAACATGTAACACATAGTAGAGAAGCAAAATACACACACACGTACACACACACACACGCACACACACACACACATACACACACACACACACACACACACACACACACACACACACACACACACACACACACACACACACACATATATATATATATATATATATATATATATATATATATATATAAATATATATATATATATATATATATATATATAAATTCATTCAGGTACATTTAAGAGCTTATGAGGCGTATTATGACTCCAGAGATGAGACTGATGACGGAATATTGGTACCTACTCGGGGATTTAATGTTTAATCTGACAGACCCTTTTCGCGCTCCACCGCCCCCCCCCTTGGGGAGTCTAGTAAATAGCCGACGTCGTTTCTGAGCTTAGCTGAGTGACCCCAAATGACCTGAGGTGACCTACCAGGAGATACAAGTAAATAGCCGACGTCGTTTCTCAGCTTAACTGACCCCAAATGACTTGAGATGACCTAGCAGGAGATACAAGTAAATAGCCGACGTCGTCTCTGAGCTAAGCTGAGTGACCTCAAATGACCTGAGGTGACCTAGCAGGAGATATAAGTAAATAGCCGACGTTGTTTCTCAGCTCAACTGACCCCCAATAGCCTGAGATGACCTAGCAGGAGATATGAATAAATAGCCGACGTCGTTTCTCAGCTCAACTGACCCCAAATGACCTGAGATGACCTAGCAGGAGATCTAAGTCGCTGGAATCCATATGAGGACACGAGGCCTTCAGACTTCGTGATTTCAGACCATGATGAGACAGTATGACGTCACACGCAAGTCTTTCCTTCTTGTACATGGGCAGGCCTTGCGTACGTTTTTTTTTTCTTCTTCTTCTTTTTCCAGTGAGGTTACTAAGTGGAACATTCATGACTTTCAAGGTTCTATTGGGGTTCAAGGTTATGTTATTACCTGAAGTCCAAAAGTGTAGAATGTGCATGTCAGCGTAATTCATCATTATCCTCTATCATGTGCTGGACTCGTGATCGACAGCTATTACCCTTTCGGATGAGAGCCCAGAAATCATACATGGTGCAATGTTGTGTCTTTACACACACACATACACGTAGAACTCCTTGCCCACCAGAACTGGGGTACCGGCTTGCAGTGTTGTGATGCTTTTCAGCCCTGGGCAGGGATCGAACCATAGATAGCTGAATTAGAGGTCCAGTGCGGTACCACTACACCAGCAAGTGTGTGTGTGTGTGTGTGTGTGTGTGTGTGTGTGTGTGTGTGTGTGTGTGTGTGTGTGTGTGTGTGTGTGTGTGTGTGTGTGTGTGTGTTTACCTAGTATGACCCGTCTTTGTATCTTTGAGCATCATTTTTTTTCTTGTGTGTATGTGTGTGTGTGTGTATGTGTGTGTGTGTGTGTGTATGTGTGTGTGTATGTATGTGTGTGTGTGTACACGTGTCTGTGTGGCTGTTTTTATATGGGTCCTTTTCATTTTCATTTCGCTTACACAAACAAGTAAAAATACATAACCGAGCTCGTACAAAAATAATACCTATACTTGATCGTGTACGAACACAGAGCACCAACTCTCTATAATACATTTCTGAACATCCCTATTGTATTTCGTAATTTGCATTATTTTCTTAGGTTACTAATGTAATCGAATGGTGCAGTCTAAATATACAAAAATAAACAAGTACATGAATAGACATCCACATAAATAAATACAGTAAACCATCGATATAACGGGTCTTGATATACCATATATAACGGACAAACCCTCGCTATAACGGATAAAAATCCGTTATAGCGAGGGACCCTCGGTTATAACGGATCTTAGGATATAACGACAGACCCCTGTTCCCATATCGTTCGTTATATCGAGGGTCTACTGTAGATGAATAGATCAACGAATAAATAATTCGATATATCTGTTTATTTTTGCTCTTAAAGTACAATTTGCTCAGTGCTAATAATTATTAGCCTCCTAGCACAGCCAATGGCGTGTGACGCGCATCCTACTACCTGGTATCCTATATGGTGTAAGCGCGTTGATACGTTCAGTTAAAATGATCAGTTTTGTTACTTTGCAGCTCGAAACAAAACATCCCTATTATTAAAAAAAAAAAAAAAAAAAAAAAAAATTAGTGCTCTAGACAATCGTTTGACGATCATCGTTGAGCCGTGAACGATCATCGTTGGACGATAATTGCACCGAGCTAAATGTACTTTTAGGTATTGTCGTGACCATGAATCTTTATCTACATTGTGGTTTCTGCTATAGTTCATTTCCAACACATTTGATATATTTCAGTACGATATAAATTTCAGTACATAATCTATTTCCCTGAATAGGATATACATCAAATAAATACATCAAATGCATAAAATAAAACAATGCAATGAATGCTGCAGTTACATCGCGGGAATCATAGATTAATTCAAGACATTTGATAAAAAATGTGCAAGGATTTTGTGACCTTTTTCTTTTTTCGTAGTAAAGTCTAAGATGCTCCAAATATTTACAAGACTTACACTCTGTGATTAACTACTCGTGGACGATTTGTGTCGTATTACCTTAGCCAGAAAAATACAGAAAGAAAATAAAGACATTCTAATTCATATAAAGGCCACAATAGATATATAGTATATATAAATAAACGCATAAATGAATAAACAGATCAATAAATGAATCTATAGATAAATAAATTAATATATACATAACATATGAATAGATAAATAGATAAATAAATACGTAGAAAAATAAATGACTAAATAAGTAGATTATTAAATAAACAAGTAAACAGACAAAGAAATAGATAAATGAACAAAACAAAACAAAAAATGAAAAAGTAAATAAATACATAAAAAACAAATAAACAAATTCACATCCACATAAACAACCAAATGAATAAACAAGTAAACAAAAAAACAAAATGAAATGAGGAAAAAAAAAAAAAAAAAAAAGGCATGTCGACTCATTTGGCCGAAGAAGCTCGGAAGCTTCTGCAAACAAACAAAGGAAATGAGGAGAAAAAAAAAAAAAAAAAAGGATATCGACTCATTTGGCCGAAGAAGTCCGGAAGGTTCTGGGGACGACTGAGGCAGACCTCCACTTCCGCCTGGAGGCCCTTGACTCCGCCGCGTGCTCCTCCGAGGTCCCTTCGTCCACCTCGTCCTCGCCACTGCAGATCTCCATCTTCTACTCGACCACAGCAGCAGCAGTAGGATGAGGAGGAGGAGAAGGATAAAGACGATGAAGAGAAGGAGAGAAATGAATGGAGGAGGAGGAGGAGGAGGAGGAGGAGGAGGGGTAAAAGGAAGAGGAGGAGTAGAGGTAGAGAAAAGGATGGATAAGGAGGAGTAGGAGGGGATGGAGGAGGAGAAGGGACGATGAAGAGAACAAGGAAGAGGAACAGGAGAAAAGGAAAGAGAAGGAGGAAGAAATAGAGAAGAAGGGCAGGTGTTGGTAAGGGTTGGAGATGGAGAAAGAGAAGGGAGGAGGAGGAAGAGGAGGAAGAAGAATAGGATTAGGATTAGGAGGTAGAGGGTTGTAGGAGGAGGAGGAGGAGGAGGAGGAGGAGGAGGAGGAGGAGGAGGAGGAGGAGGAGTAGGAGGAGGAGGAGGAGTAGGAGTAGGAGGAAGAAGAGGAGGAGGAGGAGGAGGAGGAGGAGAAGGAGGAGGAGGAGGAGGAGGAGGAGGAGGAGGAGGAGGAGGAGGAGGAGGAGAAGGAGGAGGAGGAGGAGGAGGAGGAGGAGGAGGAGGAGGAGAAGGAGGAGGAGGAGGAGGAGGAGAAGGAGGAGGAGGAGGAGGAGGAGGAGGAAGAAGAGGAGGAGGAGGAGGAGGAGGAGGAGGAGGAGGGGGAGAGAGAAGTGTGTGGACGGGTGAAGAGAGTTAGCCATTATATGACAAATTCAATGACAATAACGACAATAACAATAACAATGGATACACAACTCGGGTCTACGATACACAATGAAGAGGTAGGTTAGATTTCTATTAATTTCTTTTTTTTATATTAATTATTTTTAGCTAATTTCTTTTATGCAATGTATTTCTTCGTCTTCGTGTATTTGATAGTTTTCTGTAACAATTGTTCTTAATATTCAAAATACCTATTCTTATCTATTTTCTTATGCAATTTATATCCTCGTTTTCATACATTTGGTTAATTCTGTATAATAATAATATTTTCTATTTTTACTTTTTTCATTTCCTTTGGTCACCGAGGCGTACCACGGAGATGAATAAAATCGCCTGACGACAACCAGAATAAAATAAGTGACACTATGGATGAATCAAACCCTTGTGTACCATATATTTTTTACAAAGGATTACTAAGGCGGAGCGTGCCGACAGGAGACCTTTTGGTCCATAACTAGGTCAGATGAAAAAATAAAAGAATAAAAAAAAAAAATAGACAAATAAAAAAAAGAAAAAAAATAATAATGATAAAGAAATGAATAAAAAAATAAATAAAAATTATAGTAATATGAATAATAATAAATGAAATAACAAAATAAATAAATAGGTAAAGTTAGATAAATAACTTAAATCAAAATAGTTGTTTTTCGATGACCACGAAAGTCCTTGTACATAGAACATTAACACCTGGCCAGCACTATCCAGCGTTTCTATCCTTAAGGACAAAACCACAC
>NC_134783.1:48719032-48721532 GCF_046742065.1 Oratosquilla oratoria | reverse complement strand
AAGACTGCGCCAGACATGGAGGGTGAGAGGGGCCCCGCCCCCTCCATGGAGGTTTGGGCGTGGAGGGTAGGCTCAGGTGCGGGCGTGCCTTCGTCCAACTCCTCCGACTCCGATCTCACCTCCATCTTCTGTGTGGAGGGAGGAGGGGAGAAAAGGGGAGAACTGTGAGATGGGGGAATGGTTTTTGGAGGAGGTGAGGGGAGAGGGGAGAGGGAAGAGGGAAGAGAGGAAGGAAGAGAGAGGAGAGAGGAGAGGGGAGAGAGGAGAAAGGAAGGCGGAAAGAGGGAAGGGGAGAGGGGAGAAAGGGGGAGATGAGAGAGGAGAGGGGATAGAGGAGAGTGAAAGGAACAGAGGGGAGAGAGGAGAGAGGAGAGAGGAGAGAGGAGAGGGGAGAGAGGAGAGGGGAGAGAGGAGAGGAAAGAGATGTGAGAGGAAGAAATAGAAAGGTAAGAGGAGAGAAGAGAGAGAAAAGACGAAAGAGGAGAGAAAAAAGAGAAAAAAGGAGAGAGGGGAGTGTAGAAGGAAGAGAGAAGGGAGAGAGGCAAACGAGAGAGAAGAGAGGAGAGAAGAGAAGAAAGGAAAGAGAAAAGAGGAAAGACGAGGAAGGGGAGAGGAGAGAGGAAAACGAGGGATAAGAGAGAGAAGAGAAAGGATCGAGAAGAGAGGAGGAAAGAGTTGTGAAGAGGCAGAGAGAGTGGAAGAGAGGGGAAGAGAGAAATGGAAGAGAGGAGTAGAGAGGGTCATTTGACATTTTGTCAAACAAATAAACTCGTCAATATCTTCCATAATGGGTGGCAATTCCACTTAGGTAAATTTGGCTTTAAGAAGGAAATAGGCAAGAACCAGTTTACCTAAAGAGTGTTTAACGAATGGAATAGACTTAGTAACCATCTAGTGAGCGCTGAAACTATCGGTTGTTTTAAAAAATGATAAGGTAACTTCATGAATACAGATGACATGTAGTAAGGGACATGGAACTGCCTAATGTAGGCCTTATGGTCTCTTGTACTCTCCCCAAGAACTAGTTTATCAACAGAGTTGTTAACAAATGAAATAGACTTAGTAATGAGTGTTGAAACAATGGGTTGTTTTAAGAGATTGTATACCTTCATGGATAGGAATGACGGGTGATAAGAGGCATGGAACTACCTAATGTAGGCCTTATGGTCTCTTCCAGTCTTCTCCATTCTTATACCAAATGTGTTAAAAGATGTCATAGAGGCCTAGGGACTCGTAATCCTCTTCAACACCAGACAATTTTATTCAGATAAGACTTGGCCCCCTGAGATGAACGAGTTTCTGACCGAGCGAGACCCCTTTTCACCGGAGACCACACCAACCCTAAACAAAATCGCCTAACGTTGGGTTAAGATGTTTTACGAAAAAAAGAAAAAGAAAATAGAGTAGAATAAATTGGAATGATAAATTACACAAATAAATGAATAAGTAATGATAATAATGATAAGTAGTGATGAGTAATGATATATACTATCAAAATAGTAATAATGGAAAATGAAAAAATAGAAAATAAAAACCAATAAAATAAGAGCTTCCTGGTGTAAGCCCACCTATTTTCATTTCTTTATATTCATTTTTTTTTTTTTTTTTTTTAGAGGGAAGAGATTATTTTTCTAGTTTATCATAATTATTCATTGATGTCTAGTGTTTGCCGAAATTATTACTATTATTATCATTATTATTATTATTATTATTATTATTATTATTATTATTATTATTATTATTATTATTATTATCATTATTACTATTATACATACACACACGTGTATATATATATATATATATATATATATATATATATATATATATATATATATATATATATATATATATATATGTATATATATATTGGGGGCTATCATTACAGCATATCTCGTTTAACCTATTTCATGTTTAGTGATGATATCTATTCTATTCTGGCTTCCGCCGGCCGATTTTATTCATCTTAGGGTGATGTCATAAAAGAGAGAGAGAGAGAGAGAGAGAGAGAGAGAGAGAGAGAGAGAGAGAGAGAGAGAGAGAGAGAGAGAGAGAGAGAGAGAGAGAGGGGGGATGGGATGAGAGAGAAAGGGAGTTGTGGTTTTAATGCCAAACGTTTGTCTTGAAATGTCGAATCATGTTGTTTCTTTATTCAAGACAATGAGTCACTGCTAAACTTACGAAGCCATTATGAATATCCTCGAGGCTGAGTGAAATTGTCTGGACTTAGAAAAACGTTCTTGACTCTCACGCTTACTCTGGCTACTTACAGGCGATTTTATTCAGCTGAGGGGAACCGTGAGGGAATTGACTTCGCTGTGTGAGTGGAGCGACGCATCCCACGGAGCGCCGCGAAGTTGATGATGATGACAACTGTCAACGCTTGAGGGTAAAGAACCTACACCAAAAGGCGCTGAGTAGCTTCGGCCCAAACCTTTGCTCTATAATCCGCTTGGACTGCTGGGGTAGGTAACAGTCACTGTTTGGAATCGGGGAGGAGTGC
>NC_134783.1:48699032-48706532 GCF_046742065.1 Oratosquilla oratoria | reverse complement strand
TTGATCTACCGACATGCTACTAAGCAACGACCTGCCACCGCGCAAGTCTCGGGTTCAACTCCGGGGGCAACTGTCGGAATTATTTGATTAACATCGTCGTCATTGGCGATTCTATTCAAGTATTGATAAACAACTTGTATGGTAACAGTACTTGTGTGTTCCCGATACAGGTTATGGCAATTTTACTGAAAATAAACATTGCAACCTGTTCATTACAAACAATATTTCATTTATTTTATTTATTCATTTATCTATTAATCTTTCTATCAATCTCTTTATCTTATTTACTTGTTTATTTACTTATTCCCTTGTTTATCTATTCATCTTATTTATTTGTTTATTCATTTATCAATTTGCTTTATTACTAATATGTTTATTAATTAATCTATTTATCTAATCACTCAGACCCCAACCTCATTATGAACAGGAAGACCTCCTAATAACACTCTTTAACAATGCAAAACCCAGATACAGTGCAATAAGAGCACAGTTGCCTCCACATCTAGTGGGTCTCTCCTCACCTCTGGAAGTAGAGGAGGAGCGTGAACCAGGCCGTGAAGACCGCCACGGCCGCAGAATTGAACTGTTGAGCTTGGTACTCGCTTCCCAAGAATACTGGCGATACCATACACATTGCTGTCAAGTAGAGCATCCACTCCACCAGGTTGATCCCGTCTGCCAGATACTGCAATGGAGATGGTAGACTATAATCTTTTGTCTATTTTTTTTTGTTTTTTTGTGGGAATAAAATCATCTAGTGGCAGGTAATATATGTATTTGACAAATTGGGTATTGGATTATTATTATTATTATTATTATTATTATTATTATTATTATTATTATTATTATTATTATTATTATTATTATTAACATTGTGGTATGTTTCATAGGTTTTCATTACATCGAGAAATAAACTATTCTATTCAGCTTCAGTTTCCCGGAAAAAGGGGGCAAATATCTCTTTAAATGACAGATACACCAACGAGGCAAAAATATCTAAACAATGGTCAAAATGGCGAAAAAAAATACTCTAATTGATAAAAAATTAAATAGAAATATATAGGCAATAAATACAAATTCATTTGTAAATAAGTACTTAATCTGAGAGATTCCAAAGGAACAGAGATGGGTTTCTCTTACCTTTAACCTCTGGTGATATATCTGGAAACACTCTTTCAAGATGCCAAGGGCCGAAAAGAATAGGATACCAACGGCCGTCACGTAGCAGGCCATTCCGTAGTCGTACTGTGACATAAACATTCCAATATGGGTAAGTCGCTGAAGGTGGATGACATGTTTAGCTGTTTCAGTAATCACATGTTGATCAAGCGATAAAGAGAAAGAGAGAGGGAGGGAGAGAGAGAGGGAGGCAGAGAGAGAGGGAGAGAGAGAGAGAGGGAGAATGAGAGAGGGAGAGAGAGAGAGAGAGAGAGAGAGAGAGAGAGAGAGAGAGAGAGAGAGAGAGAGAGAGAGAGAGAGAGAGAGAGAGAGAGAGAGAGAGAGAGGGAGAGGGAGAGGGAGAGGGAGGGAGAGGGAGAGGGAGAGGGAGAGAGAGAGAGAGAGAGAGAGAGGGAGAGGGAGAGAGAGAGGGAGAGGGAGAGAGAGGGAGAGGGAGAGGAAGAGAGAAGAGTATACGCGCACGCGCGCGCGCGAGCGTGTGTGTGTGTGTGTGTGTGTGCGCGTGCGTGCGTGTGTATGTGTGTATTCACCTCGGATCTGCTGCAGTCTCTGTCGAGACAGCCAGACACCACCCTACGGCAGTGAGCTCAGAGCTCATTATTCAACTGTGTGTGTGTGTGTGTGTGTGTGTGTGTGTGTGTGTGTGTGTGTGTGTGTGTGTGTGTGTGTGTGTGTGTGTGTGTGTGTGTGTGTGTGTGTGTGTGTGTGTGTGTGTGTGTGTGTGTGTGTGTGTGTGTGTGTGTGTGTGTGTACAAGGGGAAACCTACATCAATGTATATGTACGTTCACGAGTATGGCCTCAAGCTTTCATGCCCAGGACTTCTCCTTCACCCTCTGTACCTTTGCCCCGACTCACATGATGTTCTTCCTGGTGGTCTGTATGGTTCCTCGAGAAGTTGGCCACGACGGGGCTATTGATCCCAAGGACACCGGCGGCGAAGATGGTCACCATGGACAAGAACAGGAGGTAGATGAACAAGTTGACCAAGTGAATATAGCGACCGTAGGCACTCCACTTCATCTCCAAGAACTTCTGTGTTAGGGGATGCATGAGCAGATCCACACGGCCGGAATTTACCATTGCCTGGAGGTATCATCGATACATGAATACATACATGCATATATACATACATAAATACATACATACATACACACACACATACATACATACATACATACATACACACATACATACATTCATTCATACATACAACAATGGAAGTAGATTCACACGGCCGGAGTCCACCATTGTCTGGAAACATCATAGATACATGAACACATACATGCATACACACATATATACATACATACATATATACATACATACATTCATTCATTCATACATACAACAATAGGAGAGAATGAAACACAACAAGTCCTTCCAGAGTATTAGTAAGTGGTTCCAGTGTGATTTCTAATTTTCAGTAAGTGTCACTGAGAGCCAAGATTCAAATTAATGCCTCCTAAGTGCTTCCAAGGGTCTAATAAATATTCCTGAGTGTCAGTTAACCATTAGTGCCTCCTAAGACCTCAAAAGTGCCTCCTGAGTGTCCTGTAGTGCCTCATAAGTGCTTCTTAAGTGTCAATAAGTGCCACTCACATTACAGGCGAAGAGTGGTGGTGGCTTCCACTTAGGGTCATTGAACTTCCGTCGGAGGGACTGGATCTGTAACGCACACATCTGGTGTGGATAGAAACTATATTTGATCTGTTCGAGGGAGAGAAAAAGAAAAGGGATACTTTAGAATTCAGTAAATATTCCATTTCCAACATAGTTTGTTTTTTCTTTATCTGTTCAAATAAGGCAAGGGATGTATTAATTTATCATACATTTACAACCACTCTCCAATCACATCTCTCTTGCCTTCTCCCTTCCCTGCCCAACAGGCATTCCTCTTTTTACCCAAGACTCCCTTTATCCAATCCCATCCATCCATATCATTCTTTGTCTTCCCCTCCAGTTCACTCTATCCACATCTACCTTTCACACTTTTTGCTAGTCTTTACTCATTCTTTCCATATTCCCAAACCATCTCAGTATTCGTTGGTCAATCCTATCTTCCAGCTCTTTATCCACCCCTACTCTCCGCCTTACCTCCTCATTTTTCATTCTATCCATCCTCGTAACCCCGACCATACTTCTTAAACACTTCATCCCAAACACAATTAAACTCCTCCTTTCTACCTTTGTTAAACTCCAAGTTTCTGTCCCGTACAGTGTCGTTGGCACAATAACCCCTGATACCTATTTCTCATAAAAATTTTCATTCCCTTCTGTTACTGTGTATGATAACAACATCTGATGTACAGGGGAATAAGCTTTTCGGGACTACTTACATAGTACTCCTTAGAGTCCTGCTTGACATCGGCCTTGGAAATGGCCTTGTTGAGTACCGTCTCGTACACCTTGGGTTGCATCGTGATGAGCGCCGTGCAGACACAGCCGTACTTCTTGCTGGCCGACTGCAGAATCTCGTGAGGTCTACAACAAGTAAAACATTATATGTCACAAACATATATTCACATAGATTAAGAAGCTCAGCCACTGGGAGTCGAAGTCTTGCATGTACGACTGCTTACCATAAAGCAAAGACGTTACCACTGTACTAAACTTGACCGTACAAAAGGAACAATCTGGATCTTGATATGACCATTCCGCGATGGCACTCGCTTGTTATATACCTACGTCTATATTGCCTTTGTCAATAATTATCTACCTACCTAGTTATCTATCTACATATCTATCTCCTATGTAAATGTAAATGTGTACATATATATATATATATATATATATATATATATATATGCACATATGTAAGTATAATTCTTATATACATTGATTACTTTAAAGTACATGTTAACTAATATATATGGAATACATTAAAGAACCAACAAAGAAAGTTCAATTTCAATAGTTAAATACAGAAGGGATGTTAGGACTTAGGCCCTGTTCACATTAGCGGTTTCAACCGCGGCGGTTTGGTTATATTATAAATCAACGGAAGCGTTCACACACAACCTCGAAGTTTTTCCTGGAACATGCGGTACCGCCGCGGTTTCCGCGCGGTTCAAACCGCTAGTGTGAACTAGGCCTTCCGGTGGTGATTATACATAATGGTCCCATTTGCTAATACATACTAATACATACCCTCTGTTGTGTGTTACCAAGGCAACAGCAGCTTCAGACAACTTCCATTGAATAGCATAGTCGATGGGCATAAACTCAGCATTATTCTCCACCAATTTACAACCCAGACTTAGGAGTTGGGTCACAACATCCGCTTTGTTGGAGCAGACGGCGATGTGGAGAGGCGTGTTCTGCAACGCATAGAGGAGGAGGAAGTAGTGAGGGCACACTAGAGTAGCATGCTACTTGCTTTTGCTATTCAGTTCTGAGTAGCAACGACTTCGGTTACAATATTCTAGACTTCCGTATGGACATCTCAACAATGTGTCTAACATTCGTATTCTAGATTTAACTTCTCTTAGTTCGTCATTCAGCTTCTCGCTATATGACGCAGAAGTGATTTGACATTTGGAAATTAGAAAAACAAAAGATCGTATCCGAAGTAGTTTGTACTCAAATGAGGTAGCCGCCACCTTTACATTACCATTATCATAATTAATATATAACTGTGTGTTACTATGTGGACGCCGCGAGATGGGAAGCGCGTAAAAGGGAGACCAGACAGAAAGTGGAGAAACAAAATAGAGAAGTTTGCAGGAGTGCCGTGGCATAGGCTGGCGCAGTTGTGCGAGTCATGGAAGAGGCCTTTGTTCAGCAGTGGACTCGAAATGGCCGAATGATCACAACCACTATTCCTTTGGCTTAGTTAGCAACTAAAATATCTCTTCCTGATTTGCTTCCTATTGTTTTCCAGTGTAGTTCATAATGAAGAACAGGGTCAGCCATCACTCCTTTGATTTTCCCGCACCCGACCTAGCTATGGACCAAAAGGTCTCCCCTGGGAAAGGGGTCCAGGACAACGGGCTGAGTGACTGGTATCTTAAGCTATGTTTGTCCAAATGCCATTTATTTCATTAATGCCTGCCATTTATTTCATCTTATTTTATCTATTTATCTATTATCATTTACCTGTTTATATTTCATAATTCATTTATTTATTATTCATTATAGATTATTGTTTATTTTTTGTTTATTTTTATCACTATCTATTCATGTATTGATTTTTTCTGCATCCGACCTAGTTATGGAACAAAACGTCTACTGTTGGCAGGTCCTTCGTTTGAAATATTTTGTACTAAAATCTGTCACTTGTGAATTCATTCCCATCTTATTCATCAGTTTATCTATGTCCCTTATGTATTGCTATGGATGCACTGTGTCTTGCTGCATTGCCTCTGACCCAAGGCAGTGGGCGGGAGACAGGGATAAACCTTCATCCACAAGGAGCTAAGATGAGAGAGAGGGAGGGGTGGTGGAGGGGAGTGGAATGGGTGGGAGTGGGTACGTATCTTTTGACTTGGCTACCTCCCTGATAAGGGGGAAAAAGTCCTTGGTATATAGATAGACAAATGTATTGATAAAATCTATCTTTTATCTCTTGCAACTTCACTCTAGTCTCATCCACACCCTCCTCGGAAACCTTCACCAAATAATGTCTTCTACTCACCCCGTCCTTGTCGGTTTGGTCGAGCATGTGGGAGTGGAAGGAGAGGAGCGTGGTGATGGTGTCCACATGCCCTCCTTTTGCTGCCAGGTGGAGTGGTGTCCGCCCCATGTAGTCGCGGTGGAGCAGCGCCCCCTTGCTGAGGAGGAGTGTCACCACTCGATTGTGACCTGAATGAAACCACAAAGACATTAAACATCTCTAACTCTTTCACTACGGCACTGGTTCCCAAAATGGGGGTAAATTACCCTCTGGGGGTTAATTACCCCCTGGGGATAATTTAAAAAAATTTCGGGGGTAATGAAGTATTATTATTAATAATAATGATAATAATGATAATTAATTAATAATAATAATAATAAATAATAAATAATAAATAATAAATAATAAATAATAAATAATAAATAATAAATAATAAATAATAAATAATAAATAATAAATAATTAATAATAAATAATAAATAATAAATAATAATAATAATAATAATAATAATAATAATAATAATAATAATAATAATAATAATAATAATAATAATAATAATAATAATAATAATAATAATAATAATAATAATAATAATTCTGAAAATGAAAAAGCCAAGAATTCCTCAACTAGCTTCAAAGTATGCAACTCCATCCATCCCACTTGTTTATATATTCATTTGATTTGTTTATTCATTTATCAATTTGCTTATTTATTAATGTGTTTATTAATTAATCTATTTATCTAATCATTCAGACCCCATCCTCATTATGAACAGTAGTGATTAGAGGTGCACAAAGTTCAAATACAATAAATAAACGAAAATATCTCTAGTGTTTTAATTTAGCCATATACTGTATATGTATATATATATATATATATATATATATATATATATATATATATATATATATATATATCAATGCTGACTACAATTTGTGAAAGGGGTAACATGTTTAACGTGGCATGTTAAATTGTGTAACAAATTGTAAAAGTTTGGGAACCACTGCACTACAGGAAAGTTCTTGATGAAATTTGCTTTGACAAAACCTCAAGCAATTCTCATTGGTTGAGGACTATCCCCATGATAGGTTAACAAGATTATCATGAAGAAATCTTTAATAGAAAAAGTACACAACGACAACGTCAATAACCTTCTTCGCTGGCGATGTGGAGGGCTGTTTTCCCCTCATCGTCGCTTTCGTTCAGTATCAGGAAGCCTTGGACAGACTCGATCAGTTTGTGAATTGTGTTGTAGCGTCCGTATCTGCCGAAGGAACACCAAGATGTGTACAGTTGCCTCCATGTATAAACACTACAGAGACTGACGTCATCTCAGTAACTGTGGAGTGGGCGTATCTCTGGGTCGTAGAGATACGATGTAGTCGTAAATTCACGATGTGGATAAGTGTTTTGTAACCTAATAAACTTGATCAGGTCGGAAATGTTCGATGTAAAGTAATTCGCTTGCCACACCTTATAAGTAAAGCCAGCTGTTCACACACACACACACACACACACACACACACACACACACACACACACACACACACACACACACACACACACACACACACACACACACACACACACACACACACACACACACACACACACACACACCTCTCATGGCGCTGTGGTTAGAGCTCTGGCCTGCCACTACGGAGGTCCGGGTTCGATCCTCGCCCGGGGCTGAAATAATATCAGTATC
>NC_134783.1:48681532-48696532 GCF_046742065.1 Oratosquilla oratoria | reverse complement strand
AAAGACTTCTCATTCAGCAAAAGTGATGTAACCAAAGCCTTCACGGACACATCGATCGCCAAACTATCAAATTCCAGGGTTCTTTTCTCTAGCACAGTTCCAAGCCCTTTCACTGTTATGGTCTACATATGATCTCTATTCTGACTGCCGCCAGGCGATTTTATTAAGCTGAGGCGAGCCCCATGGAGTCAAAAGATTAATAAAGACTCATACATACATATACCAAGGCTTTTTCCCCCTTACAAGGGAGGTAGCCAAAAAGGAAAAGGCATAAAATCATACCCACCCATTCCATCCCTGAATACACTCCGCACCCCTCCACCCTCCCTCTCATCTTAGCACCTCCTGGATGACGGGTCATCCCTGGACCTTGTCCACTGCCCTGGGTCAGAAGCAGTGTCGCAAGACACAGCACATCCACAGCAAGGCCGCTTCATTAAATCGGCGACCCCGCCTCTCCGTCCCCCCATGTATAAAGGAGAAGACGGGGAGAAATCCCTTCGGGCTGCGTCAAAATTTGCTCACACATACTACCTCACCCCCATCCCCCCGCCCATTCCACCTCATGCATCACATCATCCATATACAACCATTCTCCATTCACCCCTGTCTTCTATCCTCTCCCGTCCTTTCTCAACAGACATTCCTCTCTTCCCCAAAGCCCCCTTCACCCCATCCATCCACCTCATCCTAGGACTCAGGATGATTATGATGATGATGATGATGATGATGATGATGATGATGATGATGATTATGATTATGATGATGATGATTATGATGATTATGATGATAAAGACTCAGGATGATTAAAATAATGTTAGATCGCCAGTGTTACCGTTAGACTTTATTTATTTGATACTAGTCCCCCCTTCCCCCTCCGTCCCCCCTAAGGGTGAGGTCACACTGCACACGGTTTGCTGGGAGGGTAGCGAGATGCCTAGCGGGTCAGAGGCAAGAACAAACACGTGTTATCTAATACGAGTGGCCATACTGGACGCGGGTACCGTGTTCCCTCCAAGCTTATCCGCTACCCGCGTCCGGTATGGCCACTCGTATTAGATAACATGTGTTCGTTCTTGCCCGCTAGGCATCCCGCCACCCTCTACCCTCCCAGCAAACCGCGTGCAGTGTGGACGCACCCTCAGAGTCTAAACTCACGGTGTTCGATTTGTGAGCCAGGATTTCGGTGATGCTCCCCCCGTTGACGATGACCACGTGGAAGATGTTCTTGTCCTGTGTGTCCCGGATGGAAGGGTCAGCCCCGTGTTTGAGGAGGACCTCGACGGCCCGCCAGCCCTTCTGACTCGCCGCCAGCAGAAGTGGAGTACGATGTTCCTTGTCGACCAGGTTCACCGATGCTCCCTGGTGGAACACATAAATATAAATAATTGATAATAAATAAGTGAATAAATAAAAAAAGGATAGAAATAAAACAACTGATAATTAGATAAAAAATAACAAAAAAGACGAAAGAATAGGTAGAAGAATAAAGAAAAAAATAGTAAACAGATAAATAGGTAAATAAATAAATGAATAAATAGATAAACGAGTAAATAATGACCATTTAAAAAGAGAATCCTCTAAATTGAATGGTTAGTTTTGTGCTTAGCCTTTTGCCAAAACCTTTTCGTATAAAATAATTAATCAAAACAAAGCAAAAAATAAAAATAAATAAATAAAAATAAGGTATATCAAAACGAGTCAAAACAGACAAATCAAAGAAAAACAAAACAAACTGAAATGAAACAAAACAAACTAAAATAAAACAAAACAAAATAAAAAAAGAAAAAAGAAATAGAATAAAACAAAAATAAAACAAACAAGGCCATAGGAGATAGAAATGGTTACCGCCTTACCTCTTTGATCAGATAAGCGACCAATTCCGGATGGTCAAACATGGCAGCGCAGTGGAGAGGCGTCATCTTCTGCGCATCGAGACAGGCCAGCACCTTGGCTTTCTGGCGCCAGAGAAAAGAACGTCAAATGGAATCTTTCTGGTGTCAGAGAAAAGAACATGAAATAGAAGCTTTCTGGCACCAAAGAAAGGAACATGAAATAGAAGCTTTCTGGCACCAGAGAAAAGAATGTCAGATAGAACCTTTCTGGCACCAGAGAAAAGAGTGTCAAATAGAAGCTTTCTGGCACCAAAGAAAAGAATGTCAAATAGAAGCTTTCTGACACCAAAGAAAAGAACATGAAATAGAAGCTTTCTGGCACCAGAGAAAAGAACATGAAATAGAAGCTTTCTGGTACCAGAGAAAAGAACGTGAAATAATAGCTTTCTGGCACCAGAGAAAAAAATGTCAAATAGAACCTTTTTGGCACCAGAGAAAAGAATGTCAAATAGAACCTTTCTGGCACCAGAGAAAAGAACATGAAATAGAAGCTTTCTGGTACCAGAGAAAAGAACATGAAATGGAAGCTTTCTGGCACCAGAGAAAAGAATGTCAAATAGAACCTTTCTGGCATCAGAGAAAACAATGTCAAATAAAAGCTTTCTGGCACCTGAGAAAAGAACATGAAATGGGAGCTTCCTGGTGTCAGAGAAAAGAACATGAAATAGAATATTTCTGGCGTCAGAGAAAAGAACGTTAAATAGAAGCTTCCTGGGGTCAGAGAAAAGAACATGAAATAGAATATTTCTGGCGTCAGAGAGAAGAACGTTAAATAGAAGCTTCCTGGCATCAGAGAAAAGAACATGAAATAGAATATTTCTGGCGTCAGAGAAAAGAACGTTAAATAGAAGCTTTCTGGCACCAGAGAAAAGAACATGAAATGAAAGCTTTCTGGCGTCAGAGAAAAGAATATGAAATAGAAGCTTTCTGGCACCAGAGAAAAGAACATGAAATGAAAGCTTTCTGGCGTCAGAGAAAAGAATATGAAATAGAAGCTTTCTGGCACCAGAGCAAAAGAAAATGAAATAGAAACTTTCTGGTGCCAGGGAAAAGAATGTCAAATAGAATCTTTCTGGCGTCAGAGCAAAAATAGAAGCTTTCTGGCACCAGAGAAAAGAACGCCAAATAGAAACTTTCTGGAATCAGAGAAAAGAACGTGAAATGGAAGCTTTCTATTACCAGAGAAAAGAACATTAAATAGAAGCTTTCTATAACCTGAGAAAAGAACATGAAATAGAAGCTTTCTATAACCTGAGAGAAGAACATAAAATAGAAGCTTTCTGGCACAAGAGAAAAGAATGTCAGATAGAAGCTTTCTGGCACCAAAGAAAAGAACGTCAAATAGAAGCTTTCTGGCGCCAGAGAAAAGAACATAAAATACTGTAGAAGCTTTCTATAACCAGAGAAAAGAAATTGAAATAGAAGCTTTCTATAACCTGAGAAATGAACATGAAATAGAAGCTTTCTGGCACCAGAGAAAAGAACGTCAAATAGAAGCTTTCTGGTACCAGAGAAAAGAACATGAAATAGAAACTTACTATAACCAGAGAAAAGAAAATTAAATAGAAGCTTTCTATAACCTAAGAAATGAACATGAAATAGAAGCTTTCTGGCACCAGATAAAAGAACTTCAAATAGAAGCTTTCTGGCACCAGAGAAAAGAACATGAAATAGAAGCTTTCTGGCACCAGAGAAAAGAATGTCAAATAGAAGCTTTCTGGCACCAGAGAAAAGAATATGAAATGGAACCTGTAATGAGAACGTTTCGAATTCTTTTTACAAGAAAATGGAATTTAACTAATAGTTTAGTAAGGATAATTAATTTATTTTTTGTTTTCTATTTCTACCTATTATTATCATTAGCATTGTTGTCTTATTTTTCTCTTTACTCTAATTATTTCGTTTGATAATATCATTATTTGTTATTTTTAAAGCAGTGAGTCCCCTCACCCCATTATCATTACTTCTATTATCGCTATTATTTTCATTATTACTTATTATTACCTGGAGGTGCCAAGATAAGAGGGAGGGAGGAGGGTGGAGGGAAGTGGAATATATAGGAAATGGAATGGGTGGGAGGGGTTTCTATGCCTTTTTGTTTTTGGCTCCCCCCCGTGTAAGGGGGAAAAAGCCTTTGGTATATGTATCTACTTATTTTTCTTTTTTCCTAATTATCCATTTCTTATCACCATCACCATTTATTATATTTTATCTTTATATATTTATTCACTTATTCTTTATCAGTTACCCCACTCACCTCCTCCGGCTGCAAATGGAACATTAGCTTGACGATGTCGAGGGCGCCTTGGGAGCAAGCCAGGTGGACGGGCGTCGATTCGTCATTCTGCTGGGTCGAAATCAAGGCTCCGTTGCGTAGACACAGTTCGACCGCCTGGTCAGCAGTGTCCAGTGTCGAACATAGCAGTGCCCAGTGTCGAAGACAGTGTAGTTAGTCTAACAACATTCTAGTTTGTTCTAAATAACCTATCAAAGCTCATAACCTATTTACAGGTTTTAGTCTGATTAATGTCAAATTGTTTCGTTCAGGTTGATAGGCACTGAAGGGTGAAAGACGAGTTTTTTTGGACGTTCATGATTTTGTTGAAAAAACAAACAAAAAAACAGAAAGAAGACTATAAAGAAGAAAAATAAGAAAATTATGATAAAAAATAGATCATAGCTAGGTGTCCTCATAACTTTGATCACCCCACATATTTGCATTTTTGTATCACGGTGTGATTGCTTACATATATATATATATATATATACATATGTATATATATATATGTGTATATATATATATATATATATATATATATATATATATATATGTGTGTGTGTGTATATATATATATATATATGAAAAAACACGAAAATAATATTAATTAAAAAATATATATAGATCGTAGCTGGGTATCCTACCTTGGTCTCCCCGCCATGCATAAAAGAAAAATATACAAAAAACAAACAAAAAAAAAACAGGAAAACGATAATAATTAATAATAATCATAATCATAATAATAATAATAATAATGATAATAATAATAATAATAATAATAATAATAATAATAATAATAATAATAATAATAATAATAATAATAATAATAATAATAATAATAATAATAATAATAATAATAATAATAATAATAATAATAATAATAATAATAATAATAATAATAACAACAACAATAATGATAATAATAATAATAATAGTAGTAGTAATAGTAGATCGTAGCTGGGCGTGACCATCACCTTAATCTCCCCGCCATGGACGGCCAAGTGAAGCGGCGAGTTTCCCTCGAGATCCGGGAGGCTGATCATATTCTTCCTCTCGCAGCCGCGCTTCTCAGCCCAGAGGAGGATGACCTCGAGAACGCGCACAGCGGCGTTCTTGGCCGCCATGTGGATGGGGTAGTAGCCGTTGTTGCAGGGCTTCTTTGGGCAGGCCTCATGGATGTCCACCTACAGGAGGAGGAGGAGGAGGAGGAGGAGGAGGAGGAGGAGGAGGAGGAGGAGAGGAGGAGGAGGAGGAGGTGAAAACCAGATAGCTCTACTATGTGTTGGTACTACTTTAGTGCTGTGTGATGATTTTTTTTTTAAATAATAATTTCTGTGATATCTTGATAACTATTGGGCCCCCGCGGTCAGGAATCGAACCCGGGAATCCTGAGTAGCCAGACCTTTCTCTTACCGAGCTGCTGAAAGAGTACTCACCAGTATTCTGGCGCAGTCGTCGTAATCGAACTGGGCGGCCAGGTTCAGAGGTGTCCGACCTTGTTCGTCACCTTGTATCCAGTCGAACTTGTCGCTGTGAACCTCCATCATCTCGAGCACCTTGATCTGTTCAGAGAGAGAGAGAGAGAGAGAGAGAGAGAGAGAGAGAGAGAGAGAGAGAGAGAGAGAGAGAGAGAGAGAGAGAGAGAGAGAGAGAGAGAGAGAGAGAGAGAGAGACGGGAGAGAGAGAGAGAGAGAGACGGGAGAGAGAGAGAGAGAGAGAGAGAGAGAGAGAGAGAGAGAGAGAGAGAGAGAGAGAGAGAGAGAGAGAGAGAGAGAGAGAGAGAGAGAGAGAGAGAGAGAGAGAGAGAGAGAGAGAGAGAGAGAGAGAGAGAGAGACGGGAGAGAGAGAGAGAGAGAGAGAGAGAGAGAGACGGGAGAGAGAGAGAGAGAGAGAGAGAGAGACGGGAGAGAGAGAGAGAGAGACGGGAGAGAGAGAGAGAGAGAGAGAGAGAGAGAGAGAGAGAGAGAGAGAGAGAGAGAGAGAGAGAGAGAGAGAGAGAGAGAGAGAGAGAGAGAGAGACGGGAGAGAGAGAGAGACGGGAGAGAGAGAGAGACGGGAGAGAGAGAGAGAGAGAGAGAGAGAGAGAGAGAGAGAGAGAGAGAGAGAGAGAGAGAGAGAGAGAAAATTAGAGAAAGAGAGAGAGAGAGAGAGAGAGAGAGAGAGAGAGAGAGAGAGAGAGAGAGAGAGAGAGAGAGAGAGAGAGAGAGAGAGAGAGAGAGAGAGAGAGGGTGGGGAGAGAGAAAGAGGGGAGGAAGAGAAAGAGGGGAGGAAGATACATAGATAGATAGATAGATAGACAGAGAGAGAGAGAGAGAGAGAGAGAGAGAGAGAGAGAGAGAGAGAGAGAGAGAGAGAGAGAGAGAGAGAGAGAGAGAGAGAGAGAGAGAGAGAGAGAGAGAGAGAGAGAGAGAGAGAGAGAGAGAGAGAGAGAGAGAGAGAGAGAGAGAGAGAGACAGAGAGAGAATGGAGAAAACTACATATTACTCTATTCAGTCTGAGGAAGGAGAGGAAGCCAGACTGATGCGATCAAATCTCCATTTGGTATTTCTTCATACAATGAACTATAAAGGGAGAAATGTCCTGCCAACATTGGTACTTGCAACAAAGTTATGTCGTAGCACATTTGTAAAATAATACTGATGACCCGCTTTCGGAGAAGAATAAGCGAAGATATAGAGATCTGTATATTTCGATCACTTACTGTGATCCTCTTCCTCTTTCATATCTGCTGAAGAGGATCACAGTAAGTGATCGAAATATACAGATCTCTATATCTTCGCTTATTCTTCTCCGAAAGTGGGTCATCAGTATTATTGGTACTTGCCTTGTTGTTAATGACAACGGTATGGGTCACTGCCTTGGAGGTGTTGTCCAGCAAGGTTGTGTTGGCACCACTGAGGAATAGAACAGTGGGATTAGAATAACAAAGAACATGTTAACGAAGTACACTTTAACAAAGGTTATGTTAGTAAAGAACATGCTAATAAAGAACATGTTAGCAAAGAATATGTTAACGAAGAACATTTTAACCAAGGTTATGTTAGTAAAGAACATGTTAATAAAGAAATGTTAGCAAAGAATATGTTAACGAAGAACATGTTAGCAAAGAACATGTTAACGAAGAACATGTTAAAGAAGAATATGTTAACAAAGAACATGTTGGCAAAGAACATGTTAATGAAGAAAATGTTAACGAAGAACATGTTAAGGAAAAGCATGCTAACAACGAACATATTAGCAAAGAGCCTGTTAAAGAAAAACGCGTTAACACAAAACATGTTAACAGAAACATGCTAACGAAAAATACGCTTGTAAAGAAAATTTTAACAAAGAACATGTTAACAAAAAACATTTTAACAGAACATTTGAACAAAGAACATGCTAACAAAGAACATGTCAACAAAGGACATGTTATCCCTGCACCTCAACCACTGTCCTGGGTCATAAGCAGTGTCGCAAGACAAAGCACATCCACAGCAAGGCCAGATCATTAAAACAGCGACCCCCCTTCTCCATCCCCTCATGCAGAAAAAGAGAAGACGGGGAGAAATACCTTCGTGCTGCGTTAAATTATTTTTCATACATACTCTCTCATCCCCATCCCCCACCTACTTCCTTACATGCATCACAGCTTCATCCATACACAACCATTCTCCATTCACCCCTATCTTCTGTCTTCTCCCGTCCTTCCTCAACAGACATTCCCCTCTTTCCCAGTGCCCCTTTTACCCCATCCATCCATCTCATCCTAGGTTGCCCCCTCATGTTCACTCCTACCTCTGCCTTCCACACCTCTTTTACTAATCTTTCTTCACTCATTGTTTCCATGTGTCCAAACCATCCCAATACTCTTTCATCAACCCTATCTCCCAACTCCCTTTCCACCCCCGTTCTCCTCCTCACCTCCTCGTTTCTCACTCTATTCAGCCTAGTAACCTCTATCATACTTCTCAGGCACCTCATCTCAAACACATTCAAACTCCTCCTCTCTTCCTCTCTTATGCTCCATGTTTCTGCCCCGTACAGTGCTGTCGGCACAATCACTTCTTCATATAAGCTCCTCTTAGCATTCATTCCCAAATGTCTATTTCTCATTACACTTTTTAATCCCCCAAGCATTAATACACAAGGTAATTAATTTACAGATCAGAAGAATTCAAAATACCATGTGAAACATTTATGTCAATAAATTAACAAGAATTAGTAAATAAATTATAAATTATTAATAGATAGATTTATAAATTGATGAACGATAAATGGGAAATTATTGAGGAAAGAGGAAGAAGTAAATTGACAAAAGAATAAAAAGATAAATATGAAAAATAACAAATGAAATAAAAATATGATTAAATATTAAATAAAAAAAAAACAGATAAAACGTACACAATCACACAAATTCCTTTATAGATAAGATTGATCAATAAATACATTTATATAGAAATACGAACTGATAAATTACTATATCGAAAATACATAATAAATTATGTGATAGCTAAAGAAGCAAATAGAAAATAAATAATTGATTACAAAGATTGAGAAATTAGAGAATGAAAAAGAATATACAAACATGAGAGTGAAGGAGACTGTAAGAGACCATAAGGCCTACAGTAGGGAGTTCCAACAAACATCAACAGATTATCAGGCACGTAAAGGAAGGAGTCAAGATATAGTATTAGGCCAAAGAAGTGTTGACACAGCCAGGGACCACAATTGATCCACCACAGCGCCGATCGCGACCCACCTGTTGATGAGGCAGTCCAGGACTTCGACCGCGTCATTCTCTACGCATAAATGCAGAGCACTCTTCCCCTCTTTCGTCTGAGCGTTGATGTCTCAAGAAAATAAAGAAAAAAATATATAAAATTTAAATAAGATTAGGTTTAACGTCTCGAAACTCCCCTATCAGGAGGCTAAGACAGTGCCCCTTCCAGAGGACTTTGTAGCGTGGAATTTAATGTACTATGCCCTTGGTCCAACTCGCTGGCGAGACGGTTCGAACTGCCGTCACGTCGACTTCCGCCGCAAGTAGCGACGCTCTAACCCGTTCGACCAGCAAGCATATATAAATATTGATGTAAATATAAATAATAATAAAATGAATATACATATTATATATATATATATATATATATATATATATATATATACACACACACACACACACACACACACACACACACACACACAATATATATATATATATATATATGTGTGTGTGTGTGTGTGTGTGTGTGTGTGTGTGTGTGTGTGTGTGTGTGTGTGTGTGTGTGTGTGTGTGTGTGTGTGTGTGTGTGTGTGTGTGCTTAGAGTGAACTCTCTAAACGAAGAGGAAAAGGAGAAGGAGTACAAGAGGAAGCTGAAGGAGGAGTGGGAGGGAGTGAAGGATAGAGTGGAGGTAGGTGTGGAGGAGGAATGGGGATGGTTCAAGGAGGGAGTCACAAAGTGTGCAAGGATGGTGTGTGGAACAAGAAGGTCAGGAGGAAATAGAAGGAAGGGTAGTGAATGGTGGGATGAGGAAATGAAGAAGGTTGTAGAAGAGAAGAAGCGAGCTTTCACAGATTGGTTACAAAGTAGGACGAGGGAGTCACATGAAACGTACAGGGAAAAGAAAAGAGAAGTAAAGAAAAAGGTAAAGGAGGCAAAGAGGAGAGCAGATGTAAAATGGGGTAAGAGTATGACAGAAAATTTTGAAAGTAATAAAAAGATGTTTTGGAAAGAAATTAAGAGAGGAAGAGGAGGCGAATCAAGTGGGGAAGAAAAGGTAAAAGGTGCAGATGGAGAGATGATAATGGAGGAGAAGGCAGTAAGGGGAAGATGGGCAGAATATTTTAGGGAGTTGCTTAATGTGAAGGAGGATAGGGAGGGAAAGATAGCTGCAGTGGGAAATGCTAAGAAAATGAGAGTGATGAGTGAGGAAAATGGAGGAGAAATAAGGAAGGATGAAGTGAAGGCAGCAGTTAAGATGATGAAAGCAGGTAAGGCACCTGGTCTGGATGGATGCCATGCAGAATGTCTTAAAAAAGGAGGTATAGTGATGGTGGACTGGTTGGTGAGGTTATTTAATGTTTGCTGGAGAGAAGGTAGAGTGCCAGAGGACTGGAGGAGTGCGTGTATAGTTCCTCTTTACAAGGGAAAGGGGGACAAGTGTGAATGTAGTAGTTTCAGAGGGATTAGATTGTTAAGTGTAGTTGGGAAGGCTTATGGGAGGATCTTGATTGAGAGGATTAGGAGAGGAACAGAGGGAGTAATTGGTGAGGAACAGTGTGGGTTTAGGACAGGTAGAGGTTGTGTAGATCAGATTTTTGTGGTAAGACAGATATGTGAGAAAGCTATAGGTAAGGGGAAGGATGTTTTCTGGGCCTTTATGGATCTGGAAAAGGCTTACGACAGGGTAGACAGAAAGGCACTGTGGGAGGTTATGCGGATATACGGGATAGGAGGAAAGCTTCTGGGAGCTGTCAAGAGTTATTATGAGAGTAGTAGAGCTTGTGTCAGGATTAGAAATGGAGAGAGTGAGTGGTTTTAGGTAAAGGTGGGACTTCGTCAGGGATGCGTTATGTCACCCTGGCTGTTCAACTTATACATGGATGGGGTGGTGCGAGAGGTGAATGCAAGGGTAGTGGGTCAGGGATTGGAGATGGTTAAGGAAAATGGAGAAAAGTGGGAGGTGAGCCAGCTGTTGTTTGCGGACGACACTGCGCTTGTGGCAGGATCGGAGGAGGGATTGAGGAAGCTGGTGACAGAGTTTGGGAGAGTGTGTGATAGAAGAAAGCTGAAGATAAATGTGGGTAAAAGTAAGGTGATGAGATGTACAAGGGGTGAAAGTGGCAGTAATTTGGAAGTGAGCATTAAGGGAGAGCAACTGGAGGAAGTGGATAGTTTTAGATATTTGGGTGCAAATGTGGCAGGAAAGGGTGGAGTGAAGGTGGAGGTAGAATGTAGATTGAGAGAAGCGAGTAAATGCCTTGGTGGTTTAAAAAGTGTAATGAGGAATAGGAATCTGGGAATGGATGCTAAGAGGAGACTGTATGAAGGAGTGATTGTGCCAACAGCACTGTATGGAGCAGAAACATGGAACATGAGAGAGGAAGAGAGAAGGAACATGAATGTGTTTGAGATGAAGTGTCTGAGAAGTATGATGGGGGTTACTAGGCTAGATAGAGTGAGAAATGAGGAAGTGAGGAGGAGAACAGGGGTGGAAAGGGAGCTGGGAGATAGGGTGGATGAAAGAGTATTAGGATGGTTTGGACACATGGAAAGAATGAGTGAAGAAAGACTAGTAAAGGAGGTATGGAAGGCAGATGTGGAGGGAGTGAACATGAGGGGACGTCCTAGGATGAGATGGATGGATGGGGTGAAGGGGGCTTTGGGGAAGAGGGGAATGTCGGTTGAGGAAGGACGGGAGAGGACAGAAGACAGGGGTGAATGGAGAATGGTTGTATATGGAAAATGTTGTGATGCATGAGGTGGATTGGACGGGGGAATGGGGGTGAGGTTGTGTGTGTGAGCAAAAATTTTTGACGCAACCCGAAAGGATTTCTCCCCGTCCTCTCCTTTATATGGTGGGACGGAGAGGGGGGGGTCGCCGATTTAATGAAGCGGCCTTGCTGTGGATGTGCTGTGTCCTGCGACACTGCTTCTGACCCAGGGCAGTGGACAGGGTGCAGGGATGACCCGTCATCTAGGAGGTGCTAAGATGGGAGGGAGGGTGGAGGGGTGTGGAGTGTTTTCGGGGATGAAATGGGTGGGAATGTTTTTGTGCCTTGTCCTTTTTGGCTACCCCCCTGGTAAGGGGAAAAAAGCCTTGGTATATGTATGTATATATATATATATATATATATATATATATATATATATATATATATATATATATATATACATACACACACACACACACACACATATATATATATATATACATATATATATATATACATGTGTAGATATAGATATATAAATACAAAGATGAAAATAAAACTATAAATATCAATAGATAAATGGACGAGTCGAAAGGTATATATATGACATGTAGATAAATACTCACACACAATCACACACACATACACATACACATACACACACACACACACACACACACACACACACACATTTATATATATGTATATATATATATATACATATATATGTATATATATATATATATATATATATATATATATGTGTGTGTGTACTTTACATATATATATTCATGTTTGTGTATAGAAATTATAACAATATTAGTAACAATACTACTAATAATGATGATAATAACAATAACAATAATGATAATATAATGACAATAATAATAATAATAATAATAATAATAATAATAATAATAATAATAATAATAATAATAATAATAATAATAATAATATTAATAATATTAATAATAATAATAATAATAATGATAATAATAATGATAATAATAATGATAATAATAATAATAATAATGATAATAATAACAATAATAATAATAATCATAATAATAGCAACAATAATAATAATGGCAATGATAACACTAACAAAAATAGCAGTAACAATAATAATAACGATAATTACATTAAAAATAACAATAATCTAAATAACAACGATAACAGAACGAACATGGCCCTCACCTGCCCCGTGGTTGATGAGAAACATGGCGGCGTGGACCTGGTTCTTGGCGCTGGCATGGTGGAGGGGCGTCCATCCCTTCCGGTCCGTGATGTGAAGGCGGGACCGATCGTCCGCGCAGATCCGGGACAGTTCATCCAGGTCTCCACTCGCAGCGACCTAGAGGGAAGCATGCAAAAATATATATGTACATGTATATGTATATGTATATATATATATATATATATATATATATATATATATATATATATATATATATATATATATATATGTGTGTGTGTGTGTGTGTGTGTGTGTGTGTGTGTGTGTGTGTGTGTGTGTGTGTGTGTGTGTGTGTGTGTGTGTCTGTGCGTGTGTGTGTGCGTGTGCGTATGCATGTATATGTGAATAATTCTGAATCCCAGGGGTCCCTGCAAGCTGAATGAAATCGTCGGGCGTCAGTCACAACAGAACCTCAAAACGATCTACTGGGTCTCAACTCCTTCCTTACCTAGTGGTACTTGTCCTTTCACCTCGACTGGCGCCAGGCGATTTTATTCATCACCACGACACCCACTCGAGAGCGAAACTTCTCCGTGTCACGCCCTCTTTCCCTCCCTCCACGGTAATGATGAGGTCAAAGCAATAACGAAACCATTATCACGTTTCAACAACAACAACGAGATCCTTTGAGGTTGCCCACTGAAAGACTTCCAATTGACGTTCGTTCTCTACAAGACTTTCGTCGAAGTTTGACTTCTGGGACTCAACAAAGGAAAGTATATTATCACTTGGTGCCTACGTAAGGCGCTTGAGCCGAGTAGATGAGGTGTGAGTGATGAGTTATCGATTGATTGGGTGCCTCCAATATGATGGTTATTCAGTTCGGCAAGGCTGGAAATACAATTAAATGACCCTAAGGAGAACTGAGTATGTTATCATGTACGTGTGTATGTATGTATGTATGTATGTATGTATGTATGTATGTATGTATGTATGTATGAGTGTATGTATGTATGAGTGTATGTATGTATGAGTGTATGTATGTATGAGTGTATGTATGTATGAGTGCATGTATGTATGAGTGTATGTATGTATGAGTGCATGTATGTATGTATGTATGTATGTATGTATGTATGTATGTATGTATGTATGTATGTGTATATACGTATGTATACTCGTATATGTCCGAATGTATGAGTGTATGTATGTATGTATGTATGTATGTATGTATGTATGTATGTATGTATGTATGTATGTATGCATGTATGTATGCATGTAAATATGTATGCCTATGTGTATATACGTATGTATATGTGTATGCACGAATGTATGCATGTATGCATGTATGTATGTATGTATGTATGTATGTATGTATGTATGTATGTATGTATGTATGTATGTATGTACGTTTGTATGAATGCAAGTAAAGCTGACTGTATGCATATATTACTGTAGGTATATATGGTACAAATCACAATTGTATAGTGATGTCATATTAATAACAATTGCCTGTTACGGCTGGGATCGGCCCCAGGATTCTAAATTACCAAGCAAGTTTCTCACCAACTACGTTAATAAGGATAACAAGGCCTGAAACCTCATACGATATTTTTGTGTGATAAATCTATACCAACTTCATCATTTGACGAAGGAAGACGTGAAGAACACTTTTATTCACCCATTGGGCGCTGAGAAGGGAGGGCTTGCGTTAAATCTTTCAGGCTTACCAACCCCTCACTGCAACGGCGGCCGTCAAAGATTCAGTATACCAGTGTTGACGCCTAATCAGTATGACTGAGCTGATGTTTCTGGGTTTAAGACTTCATTCACAACCACGTCTCAACCAACACTTTAGATGTACTTCATATTCACACTATCCATACGACCTTACCAAGGCGGAATGGGACATCATGGTGAGGTACGAAGGATGTGGTGTCCTCTAGAATAGGGGATAGGTCGGTGGTTCTGCAGCAAATCCATAAAGCCGTACGCCTACATACATGCATGCATACACACACACACACACACACACACACACACACACACACACACACACACACGTGTGTGTGTATGTGTGTGTGTGTGTGTGTGTGTGTGTGTGTGTGTGTGTGTGTGTGTGTGTGTGTGTGTGTGTGTGTGTGTGTGTGTGTGTGTGTGTGTGTGTGTGTGTGTGTGTGTGTGTGTGTGTGTGTGTGTGTGTGTGTGTGTGTGTGTGTGTGTGTGTGTGTGTGT
>NC_134783.1:48676532-48679032 GCF_046742065.1 Oratosquilla oratoria | reverse complement strand
AGTTTCAGAATATTCTTCCACCGTGCTCCATGTTATTCTCGATCGTGTTTGCAAGGAATTAAAATGGAAAATATTAATATGGTTGATAAGATGAATATATATATTCACCCAAAGAATCTCAGCTAATGACGTCATGCAAGGTCCACCAAAACGAATAAAATCGTCTGGCGCCAGCCATTTTATCGGGTATGGGACGAATATAACGATTTTGACATGTTTTTCTTGATTGATAATTTCATATAAAGCAGAGGCTATCAACTTAGGGTTCGCGGGACGGTTTACAAGCGTACTTAGATGACTAGCTAAGGATTCACACCTGTATGTGTAGTATCACTGTGCATTTTTGTATGTTAATGCTTAACAGATGAATAAAGTCATTACAATTGGAACAATTTGATATTTATTGCAGCACCATCTTTAATTAGTCTTAATATATTGCCGTTTTCTATATTCTGTGTCAGGTTAATGGAGGTACGGGTCGATGGTCTGAGAATTTCCGGGGTGCGTAACGGGGGGAAAATAAGAACCTTTGATCTAAATTGTGACACTTAACAGATTTTGTTTTAGTTAATGCCAAATTATTTTATTTAGTTGAGTGTATGGCCAGGTGCTGGAATGTAGTGACGACGGTAATGGGATTTGTATAACATCATAACAGATATCGCGAGGTGATTTTAATCAATAAAATGGCCCCTGTCACTCTACGTTATTTTGAAGTTAACATTTAAAGTAACTAAATTTTATTAACAGAGGGTCTACACCAGCTATAAACCCGCAAAGTGTACACATGTACATGCGCTACCACCATTGCACGACATGCATTATCGGACAGCTTATAGATTAAATTCATTGCATGCAGCGACTACTTGGCCTTTGAAGGAGACATTCATCAAGGTTGAACACCAATCAACACACTACTTCGAAGACACGGATGGCCCATTTGCCATTCGTCGGCGGGGGTCTGCTGGCGTCGATGTTCTTGATCTTCTTGCCTTTCTGTCTTCTTTTGTTGTTCGTGTGCTCCATGGCTCGTTCAGTCGCCGCGACTCAGGTGCGGAGTGCCCCAGGGATCGTGACTGGGACCCGTTCAAGTTAGCTTCGTGGCCGAGCGGCGGCGTGCGAGTTCTCGTTGACCTTTTCCTACTGAGATTTTATTCCGTTCCACGCCAGGTGGTTTTATTGAGTGAAAGGAAGTTCTTATACATGAAAAGGGATTCGAAGAGTCATCACAATCAATTTCTTCGTAATAATAAACCGATCGTATCCTCTTCTGTCGTTTTCAGGCAAAAAAATTTTTTCAGATGGAGGAAGCCTATCTCGTCAGAGGATTGGAGATGCTTTGCGATAACACGAATTGTTCTGTACAACACCCACAAGTTTCTAATCATATGAAGAGCGGCCCCTTCCAGCTATAAACAATGCAATTCAGTATCAACTCGTTCGTAGCTTTAAATGTGTTATATGTTTCACGTGGTCTGCCTGCCGGTGGGTTCATTCCACTGTTGGGGCGTTTCCAGCGTCTCGATTAAATATTTTGAGTCTTGTCTATCTTTAAGTTTTCTTTGTGAAATTTTGATCCGTTGAAGGGAAACTTCCTGGAGGTAGATTCATTCAACCGAGGGCCACCTCCAGAGTCTCGATTGAATTATTTGAGTCTTGTCTGCCTTCATCTAGTTTTCCTTAAAGATAATTGAATTGCTGAGGGGAAACTTCCTGAAATAAGAATTAAGACCACCTTGATGATCCATTTTCTCTCTCTCTCTCTCTCTCTCTCTCTCTCTCTCTATATATATATATATATATATATATATATATATATATATATACATATATAGCATTGTATGCTACTGAGCGATCACTTTCAATTAAGGGAACCTTCTTGTGGCTAAGAAGTTGAGGAAAACATAAGTAGTGAATTGAGAATGTGCAGTTTTGCATCTGTGGCCACTAATCATCCCGTGTGTGTGTGTGTGTGTGTGTGTGTGTGTGTGTGTGTGTGTGTGTGTGTGTGTGTGTGTGTGTGTGTGTGTGTGTGTGTGTGTTTGTTTGTGTGTGTGTGTGTGTGTGTGTGTGTGAGAGAGAGAGAGAGAGAGAGAGAGAGAGAGAGAGAGAGAGAGAGAGAGAGTATGTGTGTGTGTTTACTGTTACTGTTTACCCTGTTAGACACTAACCAACATTTGTTTATAAAAATGACATTTCACTGTAGTTGATGTTACTAAGTGATATTACTATATGTGATGTCAATGCCAGTGTTGATGATGTCACTATTGGTGTCATCACGACCGGTGATATCACTCAGTGATGTCACTTAGTGATGTCACTGTCAGTGATGTCAATTAGTGATGTCACTATCGATGTCACTGACGGTGATGTAACAATGATGTCACTTAGTGATGTAACTTAATTATGTCGGCAATATCACTGTAGGTAATGAACCAGGTAGCTTTTTAGTGGTGCCAGAACACTAAATAGTCCCAACCTTTTTCCATTACTGTGCATG
>NC_134783.1:48666532-48669032 GCF_046742065.1 Oratosquilla oratoria | reverse complement strand
ATATAAGATATATATATATATATCTTTATTCAACCACAAACAACTTTTAATTCCATGCCATCGCAATCGAGACTGAAGAATCGCTCGATGGAGACATTTTGTTGGATATTGAAACGTGGACGAGCCGAGGATTCGAACCCAGCTAACCCGTAACAAAGTTACAGTGACTTAAACCAATGCGCTATCAAGAGAGATATAAGTTGAGTACGATTTTCTTATATTTGTATGCTCGAATTACATACATCTACACGAAATATCGCGTTCAACCCACCTCCGCTATGATATTGCATTTAGCTAATATGTGCACGTGGGATAGATTATACATCTACACTGAATGGTTCCCAGCGATCAATTGATATCTTTATTCAACCACAAACAACTTTTAATTCCATGCCATCGCAATCGAGACTGAAGAATCGCTCGATGAAGACATTTTGTTGGACATTGAAACGTGGACGAGCCGAGGATTCGAACCCAGCTAACCCGTAACAAAGTTACAGTGACTTAAACCAATGCGCTATCAAGAGAGATATAAGTTGAGTACGATTTTCTTATATTTGTATGCTCGAATTACATACATCTACACGAAATATCGCGTTCAACCCACCTCCGCTATGATATTGCATTTAGCTAGTATGTGCACGTGGGATAGATTATACATCTACACTGAATGGTTCCCAGCGATCAATTGATATCTTTATTCAACCACAAACAACTTTTAATTCCATGCCATTGCAATCGAGACTGAAGAATCGCTCGATGGAGACATTTTGTTGGATATTGAAACGTGGACGAGCCGAGGATTCGAACCCAGCTAACCCGTAACAAAGTTACAGTGACTTAAACCAATGCGCTATCAAGAGAGATATAAGTTGAGTACGATTTTCTTATATTTGTATGCTCGAATTACATACATCTACACGAAATATCGCGTTCAACCCACCTCCGCTATGATATTGCATTTAGCTAGTATGTGCACGTGGGATAGATTATACATCTACACTGAATGGTTCCCAGCGATCAATTGATATCTTTATTCAACCACAAACAACTTTTAATTCCATGCCATCGCAATCGAGACTGAAGAATCGCTCGATGGAGACATTTTGTTGGAAATTGAAACGTGGACGAGCCGAGGATTCGAACCCAGCTAACCCGTAACAAAGTTACAGTGACTTAAACCAATGCGCTATCAAGAGAGATATAAGTTGAGTACGATTTTCTTATATTTGTATGCTCGAATTACATACATCTACACGAAATATCGCGTTCAACCCACCTCCGCTATGATATTGCATTTAGCTAGTATGTGCACGTGGGATAGATTATACATCTACACTGAATGGTTCCCAGCGATCAATTGATATCTTTATTCAACCACAATCAACTTTTAATTCCATGCCATCGCAATCGAGACTGAAGAATCGCTCGATAGAGACATTTTGTTGGAAATTGAAACGTGGACGAGCCGAGGATTCGAACCCAGCTAACCCGTAACAAAGTTACAGTGACTTAAACCAATGCGCTATCAAGAGAGATATAAATTGAGTACGATTTTCTTATATTTGTATGCTCGAATTACATACATCTACACGAAATATCGCGTTCAACCCACCTCCGCTATGATATTGCATTTAGCTAGTATGTGCACGTGGGATAGATTATACATTCGAACCCAGCTAACCCGTAACAAAGTTACAGTGACTTAAACCAATGCGCTGGGAACCATTCAGTGTAGATGTATAATCTATCCCACGTGCACATACTAGCTAAATGCAATATCATAGCGGAGGTGGGTTGAACGCGATATTTCGTGTAGATGTATGTAATTCGAGCATACAAATATAAGAAAATCGTACTCAACTTATATCTCTCTTGATAGCGCATTGGTTTAAGTCACTGTAACTTTGTTACGGGTTAGCTGGGTTCGAATCCTCGGCTCGTCCACGTTTCAATGTCCAACAAAATGTCTCCATCGAGCGATTCTTCAGTCTCGATTGCGATGGCATGGAATTAAAAGTTGTTTGTGGTTGAATAAAGATATCAATTGATCGCTGGGAACCATTCAGTG
This sequence comes from Oratosquilla oratoria, assembly GCF_046742065.1. NCBI lineage: Eukaryota > Metazoa > Arthropoda > Malacostraca > Stomatopoda > Squillidae > Oratosquilla > Oratosquilla oratoria. Next base: position 48,666,961 of record NC_134783.1, on the reverse strand, counting down.
TAGATGTATAATCTATTCCACGTGCACATACTAGCTAAATGCAATATCATAGCGGAGGTGGGTTGAACGCGATATTTCGTGTAGATGTATGTAATTCGAGCATACAAATATAAGAAAATCGTACTCAACTTATATCTCTCTTGATAGCGCATTGGTTTAAGTCACTGTAACTTTGTTACGGGTTAGCTGGGTTCGAATCCTCGGCTCGTCCACGTTTCAATTTCCAACAAAATGTCTCCATCGAGCGATTCTTCAGTCTCGATTGCGATGGCATGGAATTAAAAGTTGTTTGTGGTTGAATAAAGATATCAATTGATCGCTGGAAACCATTCAGTGTAGATGTATATATATACATATATATATATATATATATATACATATATATATATATATATATGTATGTATATGTATATATAATATATACAATAT
>NC_134783.1:48659032-48661532 GCF_046742065.1 Oratosquilla oratoria | reverse complement strand
ATAGATAGATAGAGAGAGAGAGAGAGAGAGAGAGAGAGAGAGAGAGAGAGAGAGAGAGAGAGAGAGAGAGAGAGAGAAAGGCGTCAGAGGAATTTAGCTCTACATTATGAGAGAATCTCGCGCGAAGTAAAACAAACCAAGAATGGACAGGCAACCATTATACCATTTACAACCAAGTCGTACTTTAGATATTTCGTTTTACATACATACGTATACTAAAGACTTTCTTTCCCCTTACACGGGAGGTAGCATTAAATAAAGGCATAGAAACCACTTCCACCCATTCCACTCTGCTCCATTCTACTCCACTCTACCCTCTTCCCTCCCTCTTATCTTGGCACCTCCTGGATGACGGGTCATCCCTGCATCTTGTCCACTGCCCCAGGTCAGAAGCAGTGTCGCTAACTAACGTAAAATTATTCTTTTTCACTTATAGAGGATTTCCTGTTATTGAAGAAATTAAAAGACTTTAGAGGTTGATTCCTGCTCCATCCTCAACGTGGCTAGAAGAAAGGGAAGTGAGAAACCCCTTGGTAGGGCAAGCCCTGTGGTTTGCAGCAAGCCTTTTTTTTTTTTTTTTTAGGCCGATGTTTGGGTCGCCTCCCCGCCTGGCCCAGGACTGTCGGGTACCAAGGCAAGAAACACGCACTGGGTCCCGGAAATCGAACTCACGACCACTTGCTTATGAGTTCGACACGGTATCCACTGGGTTACCTAGAGGACCCATTACCTAGAATATATGTAACTCTAGCAAGTGTAAACACTATTCTATCTGAACCAAAATATGTATCTGTAAAAAAAAAATTCTTATATTATTTCTTAGTATATAAATCAAAATAATGTAAATTTATAAAATCTACACAAACCAGTTTCGTTATAAAACAGACGGCTCGTAATGTTCATAGTGCAATAAATCTAGTCAGAAGTCTTGTTATCTAGTCTACAAATCTAGCCATAACAATGTAGGTAGTTATGTCCACAAAGCTGTAATAAGCGAAACGTTGCACTAATTAAGGTTCTGTTGTCATATGAGTTTCTTCTAATATATTTTTTTTTTATAAATTCCATACACACACAGTAAAATCATGTCATCCTAACCAAAAACACCTGAAGAATAGTCACCCTATTTAGGTTAGGTTAGGTTAGGTTAGGTTAGGTAAGGTTAGTTAAGGTTAGGTTATGTAAGGTAAGGTGAGGTGAAGTTACTTTAGGTTAAGTTAGGTTAGGTTAAGTTAGGTAAGGTTAGGTAAGGTTAGGTAAGGTTAGTTAAGGTTAGGTTATGTAAGGTAAGGTGAGGTGGGGTTACGTTAAGTTAGGTTAGGTTAAGTTAGGTTAATTTAGGTATCGTTACCCTAGGATATCCCACATGAAGAACTGTTAGCCCAGAATAGCCCACCTGAAGAATTATCACACTGTCGAAGTCTAGGATGACAGTTCTTCATATGATCCAATCACTCATACAGTGTAGAGTCATGGGCTTTGTTATAACTGAAGCGAAATATAAATACGAATTTGAAAAAAGTGAAAATTGTTTTGAAATATTTGTAATCATGATGACAATCTTGAACTATCTAAGAATTTTGGAACTATGAATAAAAGTCTTTTGAAAAAAAAAGTTAGTGAAAACTATTTTGAAATATTTATAATTAGAATGGCAATTTTGAACCATCTAGGAATTTTGGAGCTTGTGGTATATTTCTAATTAAAAACTCCTATCTTCAACCAGTTACTATATACTGTACATCATTAGTTCATAGTCATTTGAAATGCACCATTCCACCCACATATAAGAACATAAGAATGAAGGAGACTGCAAGAGACCATAAGGTCTACACTAGGTAGTTTCATGTCCATTATCACCTATTATCCCAATCAATAAAGTTATCTAACCTTCCTTTAAAACAACCGAGATTTTCAGTGCTGAATACATGGTTACTAATTCTATTCCATTTGTTAACCACGCTATTGGTAAATCTGTTCATATATATATATATATATATACATATATATAAATATATATATATATGTATGTATATATATATGTATATATATACATATATATACATACATTTATCAACCCCAATTCACTTTAATGCTAAGCTATCAACGTCGAGGAACTCTAGGAAGCATACACGCAGATATTGATACGTGGTACAGCCAAGAATATATATATGTGTGTATATATATATATATATATATATATATATATATATATATACTGTATATATATATATATATATATACTGTATATATATATATTATATATATATATATATATATATATATATATATATATATATATACATGAAACCCAGCAGTGATGCATTTAACAAAGATATATCGACAGGCTTCTACACCGATATATAAGAAATAGTACAACGGTGAGTTAGTACACGGGATTGTACTTCACCAGCGCTCCTATCCAAGGAGAACTTCGCGTCCCTCACCTTTGGTTGGACTTTGATCCTCGTCTTCATAGTTGCAACAGTTGCTAAGAAGA
>NC_134783.1:48636532-48639032 GCF_046742065.1 Oratosquilla oratoria | reverse complement strand
ACTGCAGTGCTACGTTATCACTGTAGTGTCACGTTATCACTGCACTGTCACGTTATCACTGCAGTGTCACATTATCACTGCAGTGTCACGTTATCACTGCAGTGTCATGTTATCACTGCTGTATCACGATATCACTGCAGTGTAACTTTATCACTGCAGTGTCACTTTATCGCTGCAGTATCATGATATCACTGCAGTGTCATGTTATTACTGCTGTATCACGATATCACTGCAGTGTAACGTTATCACTGCAGTGTCACATTATCATTGCAGTATCACGTTATCACTGCAGTGTCACGTTATCACTGCAGTGTCATTTTATCACTGCTGTATCACGTTATCACTGCAGTGTCACGTTATCACTGCAGTATTACTTTACACATGGAGTGTTACGGTGTCATTGCAGTGTCACGTTATCACTGCAATGTCACGTTATCGCTGCAGTATCACGTTATCTCTGCTGTGTCACGCTACCACTGCAGTATGACGTTATCACTGTAATGTCACGTGATCACTGTAGTGTCACGTTATACATGGAGTGCTACGATGTCATCTGTAATGTCACTTAATACATGGAGTGTTACGTTGTCACTGCAGTGTCACGTTATTATTGCAATGTCACGTTATCTCTCCAGTATGACGTTATCACTGCAGTGTCACGTTATCACTGCAGTGTCACGCTACCACTGCAGGGGCCATGGTACCATTACAGTGTCACATTATCACTGCAGTGTCACGTTATTACTGCAGTGTCATGTCATCACTGAAGTTACGTTACTATTGCAGTGTCACGATATCACTGCAGTCTCGTCATCACTGCAGTGTTACGTTACCACTGCAGTGTCACGACATCACTGTAGTATCACGGCAACATTGCAGTGCCATGCTACCACTGCAGTGCCACTTAACAAGTGCAGCGTCACCTTATCACTGCAGTGACATTTTGCCATTACAGTCACTTTACAAATGCAGTGCTACTTTAGTACTACAGTGCCATATTACCATTGCAGTGCCCCTTAGCAGTGTAGTAAACCCTTACCGAGGTGTTGACGTCCAGCATCGTCTCGAGCTCTTCTCGTTCCCGAAGTGGGTTGGTCGAACCCATCTCCTTACTTTTCAAATGATCTAAAAAGAACTCACACAATGGATGATGTGTTTACAGCAAACAAAAGCAACTAATTCTCTTTCCTTTTGTCCTTGAAAGGAGCGTGTCTGTGTGTCTCACCTCTCAAACGTTTCTGAATAAATTCTTCTTTGATAGAAAAAAAACAAACAAAGATCGTTACAGATCAAGAAACTTTCGTGGACTGTGAACAACTTCTTCGGTTGCTGACACTCAATGGGCAAGTTCTGACAGCCCTTCTGACTCCTGACAGATGCTGTACAAGGTTCCTGACAGAAGACAGCTGCACAAGGCTCCTGACAGAAGACAGCTGCACAAGGCTCCTGACAGAAGACAGCTGCACAAGGCTCCTGACAGAAGACAGCTGCACAAGGCTCCTGACTGAAGACAGCTGCACAAGGCTCCTGACAGAAGACAGCTGCACAAGGCTCCTGACAGAAGACAGCTGCACAAGGTTCCTGACAGAAGACAGCTGCACAAAGTTTCTGACAGAAGACAGCTGCACAAGGCTCGTGACAGAAGACAGCTGCACAAGGCTCCTGATAGAAGACAGCCGCTCAAGACTTCTACCAGAAGACAGCTGCACAAGGTTCCTGACAGACGACGGTTGCACAAGAACCCTAACAGGTAACAGCTGCACAAGGCTCTCTGACAGAAATCAGATGCACAAGGTTTCTGAGAGAATACAATTGCACAAGGCTCCTGAGAGAAGACAGCTGTACAACTCTCATGACAGACGACAGCTGCACAAGAACTCTAACAGGTGACAGCTACACAAGGCCTGCAGCTTCACGTAGAGAGAGAGAAGAGTCTAAACAGCGCCGCTGCATAGACGCCACTTGTTGATCACGACTCGCCACCGCCCTTCGACACCGCGGCGCCTCGCGCCTTCCTGGAGGCCTCCTCCATCCTCCTCACCCTCTCCCACTTCCTCCCTAACCTCACATCATTATCCCTGTGCTTAGGCCCTTCCTTAATTACAAACCATGGAAGGTGTTAAATAGGTCGTGGAAGTCACTATATATATATATATATATATATATATATATATATATATACATATATATATATATATATATATACATATATATATATACAGTATACACACACACACACACACACACACACACACACACACACACACACACACATATATATATATATATATATTATATATACATACATACATATACCAAGGCTTTTTCCCCCTTTCAAGGGAGGTAGCCAAAAAGGGCAAGGCATAAAATCACTCCCACCCATTTCATCCCTAAATACACTCCACACACCCCCCACCCTCCCTCTCATCTGAGCACCTCCTGGATGACGGGTCATCCCTGCACCTTGCCCACCGCCCTGGGTCAGAAGCAGTGTCGCAAG
>NC_134783.1:48624032-48631532 GCF_046742065.1 Oratosquilla oratoria | reverse complement strand
AAAATATAAATGAATTAATTGAATAAATGAAAAAAAATCATCATATCACCCCAAATCTATTACTATTAATTATTATTATTATCATTATTATTATTACTATTATTACTATTATATATATATATATATATATATATATATATATATATATATATATATATATATCATATATTATATATACTGTATATTATCCAACCTCGAGGTTGTTAGGTGCGGTTTAATGATGCCCCAACCTTGGCGAAACAAGAACCTTAACAAGAAAGAACAAGAAGCTAGAAGACGAAGAAGAATAAGAAGAGGAAGTTGAAGAAGACGAAAGGAAGACAATGAAGAAATGAAGAAGACAAAGAAGAAAGAAGATGAGAAGTAAGAAGAGAATGGAGAAAGAAGATGAAAAATAAGAAGACAAAGACGACGAAGAAGAAAAAGGGAAAGCGAAGAGAAAGAAGGAAAGGAAAAGGACGAAAAAGAGAGAAGAGAAAGAAGTGGAATAGATAGAAAAGAGAAGAGAAGATGAAAAAGGGGAAAAAGAGGAGGTAGAAGAATACGAAGAGGGAGACGAAGAGGAAGATGGAGAAAAAGACGAAGAGGAAGACGAAGAGGAAGACGATGATTAAGACGAGGAGGAAGACGAAGAGGATGACGAAGAGGAAGACAAAGAGGAAGACAAAGAGGAAGACGAAGAGGAAGACGAAGAGGAAGACGAAGAGGAAGGCGAAGAGGAAGACGAAGAGGAAGGCGAAGAGGAAGGCGAAGAGGAAGGCGAAGAGGAAGACGAAGAGAAAGACGAAGAGAAAGACGATGAGGAAGACGATGAGGAAGACGATGAGGAAGGCGAAGTGGAAGACGAAGAGAAAGACGAAGAGGAGGACGAAAAGGAAGACGAAGAAGAAGGTGAAGAAGGTTAAGAAGACAAGGAAAAAGAAGAGGAAGAAAAGAAAGAATAGGAAGAAGTAAAGGAAGAAGAGGAAGAGGAAGAAGTAAAGGAAAAAGAGGAAGATGTAAAAGAAGAAGAGGAAGAAGTAAAGGAAGAAGAGGAAGAAGAAGTAAAGGAAGAAGAGGAAGAAGAAGTAAAGGAAGAAGAGGTAAGAGGAAGAAATAAAGGAAGAAGAGGAATAAGATGTAAAGGAAGAAGAGGAAGAAGAAGTAAAGGAAGAAGAGGAATAAGATGTAAAGGAAGAAGAGGAAGAAGTAAAGGAAGACGAGGAAGAGGAAGAAGTAAAGGAAGAAGAGGAAGAAGAAGTAAAGGAGGAAGAGGAAGAAGTAAAGGAGGAAGAGGAAGAAGTAAAGGAAGAAGAGGAAGAGGAAGAAGTAAAGGAAAAAGAGGAAGAAGAAGTAACGGAAGAAGAGGAAGAAGAAGAAGTAAAGGAAGAAGAGGAAGAAGAAGAAGTAAAGGAAGAAGTGGAAGGGGAAGAACTAAAGGAAGAAGAGGAATAATATGTAAAGGAAGAAGAGGAAGAATAAGTAAAGGAAGAAGAGGAAGAAGAAGTAAAGGAGGAACAAATGGACGAGGGAGAGTGCCAAGCACCAAGAATGGATCGAACATGCATTAGACCTTAACGAACTTCATGACAAACTAATTGGGGCTTACGCCAGGATGAGTTTAACTTCACCTTTGGACTATGTGCTCGGGCTGCCAAGGCAGGGAGCAGTTACCGGTGGTCCAAGGATTCGAACCCGGGCCCACGTGGTGTGGGGTAATATGGGAAACAATGCGCTACGTTGAAAGTGGGGAGGAGGAGGGGGAAGGGTGAGGAGGAGGGGGAGAAGGGTGAGGAGGAGGGGGAGAAGGGTGAGGGAGAGGTGGGTGAGGGAGAGGTGGGAGAGGTGGGAGAGGGAGAGTAAAGCTGGGTGGGAAGGTGAAGGGGAGAGGGAAGGATAGAAACCAACAAGAAAGGTGGGGGTGTTCTATTGTACGTTAAAAAACAATGTTCATGCTTGTGTTTTAGAGAAAGTGAAACAGGATGCATATGACAGTTTGTGGGTTGAGTTAACCCAAACAAATGGACAAAAAATGAATATAGGTGTAATAATATAGGCCAAAAAGATCATCATTAGCAGACGACAAACTGTTTTTTCAAAAGCTGTCTAGTTTCTGCAACCGGGATTTTACTGATAATCGGTGATTTCAATTTTACTGACATTGATTGGATGACCCTTTAACATAGCCGTTTGATAGATTTTCTCGGTGACAATTACTTAGTTCGGCATGTGAAAGAGCCCACAAGACATGGAAACTTACTCGATCTATTGATCACTAGCCGTGAAAGCATGATAACCGATGTAAAAGTTGGTGAAACTACTGCAAATAGCGATCACAACTTAGTCAGATTCAAACTCCTAAACAATTTTAGAATAGATACTTGTGCTTCTAAAAATACCCGATTTCAGTAAAGCTCAGTTCATAGAACTACGTCAGGAGCTTCAGCTTACAGATTGGGAGGAAAAATTAAACGAAAGGCCTGTAGATCAGATGTGGGAAATATTTCAAAATACGCTCACTAAGATGATTCAAACTTACATTCCTTTTAAGGACAACGTCCCCCAAATCAGGCTCGCCCAAAGTGGCTCGACAAAGAAACTGAAAAAAGTATTGCTAAAAAGAGACAGGCTTATAAGAAATATAAGTGCTCGGGTGCATCTAATGACTATGAAAGTTATGTATCAATACAGAGAGATTTAAAAAAGACAATAAGAAAAAGAAAACGACAATACGAAATGAACATTGCTGAGAATCCAAAGAGAATCCCAAAGAATTCTATAGTTACATTAGAGATAAAAAGGTTGTTAGGAATCACATTGGTCCACTATTATCTGCTGACGGTCAACTTGAATATTCAAATGAAGGAATGTGTAATCTCTTAAACAATTATTTTAGCTCGGTATTCGTAAACGAAACACCTCAAAGTGAATTCCAAACTGAAACCTGTGAAAAGTCTGGGGTAAACTTACTCACTACGGTAAATATAACAAAAGAAACAATTAAAGGTGTATAGACAAACTCAAAGTTAATAAAACACCAGGGCCTGACGGTTGGCATCCAAGAATCTTAAAGGAAATGAAAAATGAGATTGTTGTTCCATTAGAAATTATTTTCAAGAAATCCATCATATCCGGAGATGACCCAAGAGAATGGAAGCTAGCTAACGTTACTCCCATATTCAAAAAAGGTGACAAAAAGAAACCAAATAACTATAGGCCTATTAGTTTGACTTCGATCGTAGGAAAAATAATGGAAACTATCATCAGAGATGCTATCGAATATCATTTAGAAAGTAACCGTTTGATAAATGATAGCCAAACATGGTTTTAGACGGAAACGTTCTTGCGTGACTAACTTACTCGAATTCTACAACACAGTTGTCTCGAATTATGACAAAAGAAACAATATAGATTTAATATATCTAGGGACTTTGCAAAAGATTTTTATAAAGTCCCACACGAAAGACTACTTACTAAAATAGCTTTTCATGGAATAAGTGGAAGCCTATTATGTTGGACTAGTAAATGGTTGAAAGGTCTAAAAAAGATAGTTGTTTTAAAATGAAAAAATTCTGGATGGAAAAGTGTTGCAAGTGAGTTCCTCAGGGTTCCGTTCTTGGGCCACTTCTATTCATAGTATATATAAATGATATAGACCATGGACTAAAATCTACTGTTTCCAAATTTGCTGATGATACAAAACTGTGCGGAGTGGCAAATGATCACTCAAACTAATTAGATATTCAAGAAGATTTAGATAAATTACAGCAATGGTCTGAAAAGTGGCTAATGAAATTTAACACAAGTAAATGCAAGGTAATGCACATAGGTAAAAATAACAGCAAGTACGATTACAAGTTATTTGGAAATTCGTTAACAAAAAGTGGATAGTGAAAAAGATCTCGGCGTAATTATCAGTAACGACCTCAAATCATCCAAGCAGTGTATTTCAGCCTCTGAGAAAGCAAATAAGATTCTGGGATTGATTGCGCGATCTTTTGATTTCAAAAGTCCATCACTCACTCATTAACAAGCTATATAAAATCGTTAGTTCGTCCACATTTGGAATATGCTGTTTCCGTATGGTCACCGAATCTCATTAAAGACATTGACAGACTGGAAAAAGTACAACGGCGAGCCACAAAACTGATTCCAAATATCAAAAATAAATCATACGAAAATCGACTTAAGCACATGAATCTGTTTTCCCTAAAAAAGCGTAGACTCAGAGGTGACTTGATACAGGTCTTTAAGATTTTAAAGGGAATTGACAACATCAAAAGTGACCAAATCTTCACATTGAATGAGAATCAGACAAGAAACAATGGTCTCAAACTGTCCGGAAATAGATTCAATTTGGAAGTAGGTAGAAACAACTTTGTCAACCGTGTAGTTAATGAATGGAATAAACTTCCTGCACAGGTAGTGCAATGTAGTTCAGTTCGAAGCTTAAGAATCATTTAGATAAATACCTAAGATGCTGTAATTATTATAATTTATGTTATATTATTTGTTTTTGTTTTGTTATAATTTGTCTGTCTGATTTTCATTTATTATTAGTTATATGTCAATTTATTTATCATTTACTATTTACCTGTTTGTTTGTTATTCAACTATACCAATGCATTTATTTATGTATTTTAATGGTTATTTACATTGTTATATTTTAATTTATTATTAATATGATTTTTTTTTTGCATCCGACCTAGATATGGATCAAAAGGTCCTCCTGTCGGCATGCTTTGCCTTTGTAATCCTTTGTAAAAGGAGTGGGAGAGAGAGAGAAGGGAGGGAGAGGGAATGGAGAGGGAGGGAGAGGGAATGTAGAGGGAAGGGAGAGAGAGGGAAGGGAGAGAGAGGGAAGGGAGAGAGAGGGAAGGGAGAGAGAGGGAAGGGAGAGAGAGGGAAGGGAGAGAGAGGGAAGGGAGAGAGAGGGAAGGGAGAGAGAGGGAAGGGAGAGAGAGGGAAGGAAGAGAGAGGGAAGGGAGAGAGAGGGAAGGAAGAGAGAGGGAAGGAAGAGAGAGGGAAGGAAGAGAGAGAGAGAGGGAAGGAAGAGAGAGAGAGAGAGAGAGAGAGAGAGAGAGAGAGAGAGAGAGAGAGAGAGAGAGAGAGAGAGAGAGAGAGAGAGAGAGAGAGAGAGAGAGAGAGAAGAGGGAGTGGGAGATGGGGGAATGGGGAGAGGAAAAGGGGGATGATAGGGTTTAAAACAGCACTATCCTAAAGACAGAGAGATGTTATAATATGTATGACTTTTATACAAATTAAAATAAGCCAAAGGCCTGTGGGACACTGCTCCTGTTCCAGTGTCTCAATTAAGTCGGCCTTGCATGTGTAGTACTTGATTATTGCTAAAGTGAAAGGTAATGGGCCCAATCAACAGAATGAATGCGGAGCATTGTACTACAATTAACTTGTTGACTTACTCATTTTTACTGTTTACTTGTCAATTACTCTACTTCAGTTTCTATTACTGAAATTATAGAATATCAAAAAGAATAAAACAGTAATGAAATAGTGACATAATGAAATAATAATAGCTATAATAAAAGTATCAAATAATAAAGACGATGGCAATAATTACAATAATTGTATTACTATTAATGTATTATTATTGCTATCATTTTCTTTATCATTTCAATGTGATATGATATCCATTACCATTTTCTATTATTATAACTGCTTACATTGCTAATGTTATTACTAGTGTTTACCTGCCCTTACATCAGCATTATCATACCATATCATTACATAGCATACCATAATTTATTGTTATTACTGTCGGCAGTGGGCGAGATGCAATGATGACCCGTTATCCATGAGGTGCCAATATAAGAGGGAGGAAAGAGAGTGGAGGGGAGTGGATTATGTTAGGGATGGAATGGGTGGGAGTGTTTTTTATGCCTTGGTTTTTGGCTACCTCCCTTATAAAGGGGAAAAAGCCCTTGGTATATGAATGTATGTACTGTTTATATTGTTATAACTGTTTACCTGTCGTTACATCAGCATAACTAAGGTTTTGAAAGAACAAATGAACAGAGCCTTCCCGCTTAACACGAAGCAGTAAAACCGTTCCATTAGTAAATACAAACACTCCCACAAGATCACAAATAGTAATACTTCTGTGTGCGGCTTGCACAACACACGACAATAATTACCCAATATATCATCTGCCGCCTCAAATAATGAATGTACATCAAACCATTGCGACAAAACGCCAATATTCTCGTATCTAACCATCATCTTTCCGCAGGCTCTTACAGAAACCAGGGCTATTGAAGAAACTGTTAATACCATCCACTAACTAAACCACTATACGAAATATATCGAACAACAATGGTTTGAAATTGTCCAAAAAGGATAGAAACACTAGTAAACTGCAGTACATATCAAAACACACACTCACGCGCACGCACATACACACACACACACACACACGCACACACACACACACACGCACGCACGCACACACACAGACACGACTCGACGGCGCAGTGGTAGCGTTCGCAACCGCTACTACTACGGTCCGAATTCGAATCCCGCCCAGAGCTGAAATAATTTCAGTATCGCTGCGCTGTGAATCGTTACTCCAACTCTCGTGGGTGGGGAGTTGTGTGTGTATGTGCGTGTAAGGTCACAGAATTACCCATAGATCGGTCATATATGATTTCTGAGCTCTCTTCCGGGAGGAAAATAGCTGTCGATCACGAGTCCAACACGTGATCCAAGATCATGGTGAATCACACGCACGCACACACACACACACATACACACACACACACACAAACAGTGGAACCCTACACCTAAACGGGTAGTTTGGAAACAAGTAGAATAACATAATTAAAAACAGAGACTGATTGATCGTAGCGAAAAAGTCAAACCAATTCAGAATTATTTCTTTTTCAACAGGCAATTTTATTGAGTGATATGGTCCCTTTATGTATCAAAGGAGTTCATATTTCTTTTCTTTTCCCAAACTTCCGTAGACTTAACAGCAAGCATTCTGAACATACGCCTATTGTCACTCACCAAAAAAACACAATTACCTGAATTCCAACCACACACACCCACGTTGGTACATTGTTAAGCGTAAATCGACACATTACCTGGCCTGCCTGCGTAGACATCTGAGACGTCTGCTTATCACAGTCGAGTGTAACAAACTGTTATGACCGAAATCGTTCTGCTGCTCATACGTCTGACAGCAACAAACATCCCCTTTGTTTTGACGTGGGTGTCGTACTGCATCACCTGTTGCTGTTAAGAACGTTTACCAGCGTTTCTGTCTTTACAAACAGTCTCGTACAGCTGTCGGGCGTTATCTTGTATATCGTATGTTGGTTTAGTTTGTTAAGGGTAGTTAAGAATATTTATAGTTTCGTTAATTGCCTAGTTACCTGTAAAGGGCCATTTACACGGTCGAACAGTATGATAAACCCGGTTTGTCAGGCAAGTGTTTGAAATTATGTTTGACCGTGTGAATGGGGTATTTGGTCGTCAAACACGTTTGTCGAACATGTTTGA
>NC_134783.1:48614032-48616532 GCF_046742065.1 Oratosquilla oratoria | reverse complement strand
CCTCTTATCTTAGTACCTCCTGAATGACGGGTCATCCCTGCACCTTGTCCACTGCCCTGGGTCAGAGGCAGTGTCGCACGACACAGCACATCCACAGCAAGGCCGCTTCATTAAATCGGCGACCCCCCCCTCTCCGTCCCCCCATTACATAAAATGAGAGGACGGGGAGAAATCCCTTTGGGCTGCGTCAAATTTTGCTCACATATACTACCTCACCCCCCATCCACCCGCCCATTCCACCTCATGCTATCCCAACATCATCCATATGCAACCATTCTCCATTCACCCCTGTCTTCTGTCCTCTCCCGTCCTTCCTCAACAGACATTCCCCTCTTCCCCAAAGCCCCCTTCACCCCATCCATCCACCTCATCCTAGGACGCCCCCTCATGTTCACTCCCTCCACATCTGCCTTCCACACCTCTTTTACTAGTCTTTCTTCACTCATTCTTTCCATGTGTCCAAACCATCCTAATATTCTTTCATCAACCCTATCTCCCAGCTCCCTTTCCACCCCCGTTCTCCTCCTCACCTCCTCATTTCTCAATCTATCTAGCCTAGTAACCCCCATCATACTTCTCAGACACCTCATCTCAAACACATTCAAACTCCTTCTCTCTTCTTCTCTCATGTTCCATGTTTCTGCCCCATACAGTGCTGTTGGCACAATCACTCCTTCATACAGTCTCCTCTTAGCATCCATTTCCAAATGTCTATTCCTCATTACACTCTTTAATCCACCAAGGCATTTACTCGCTTCTCTCAATCTACATTCTACCTCCACTTTCACTCCACCTTTCCCTGCCACATTTGTACCCAAGTATCTAAAACTATCCACTTCCTCCAGTCGCTCTCCCATAATGCTCACTTCCAGTCTACTGCCACTTTCACCCCTTGTACATCTCATCACCTTACTTTTACCCACATTTATCTTTAGCTTTCTTCTATCACATACTCTCCCAAACTCTGCCACCAACTTCCTCAGTCCCTCCTCCGATCCTGCCACAAGCGCAGTGTCGTCCGCAAACAACAACTGGCTCACCTCCCACTTTTCTCCATTTTCTTTAACCATCTCCAATCCCTTGCCCACTACCCTTGCATTTACCTCTCGCACCACCCCATCCATGTATAAGTTGAACAGCCAGGGTGACATAACGCATCCTTGACGAAGTCCCACCTTTACTTCAAACCACTCACTCTCTCCATTCCCAATCCTGACACAAGCTCTACTATTCTCATAAAAACTCTTGACAGCTCCTAGAAGCTTTCCTCCTATCCCGTATATCTTCATAACCTCCCACAGTGCCTTTCTGTCTACCCTATCATAAGCCTTTTCCAGATCCATAAAAGCCCAAAAAACATCCTTCCCCTTTCCTATAGCTTTCTCACATATCTGTCCTACCACAAAGATCTGATCTACACAACCTCTACCTGTCCTAAATCCACACTGTTCCTCACCAATTACTCCTTCTGTTCCTCTCCTAATCCTCTCAACCAAGATCCTCCCATAAGCCTTCCCAACTACACTCAACAAGCTAATCCCTCTGAAACTACTACATTCACACTTGTCCCCTTTTCCCTTGTAAAGAGGAACTATACAGGCACTCCTCCAGTCCTCCGGCACTCTACCCTCTCTCCAACAAACATTAAATAACCTCACCAACCAGTCCACCATCACTGTACCTCCCTTTTTCAGACATTCCGCATGGCATCCATCCAGACCAGGTGCCTTACCTGCTTTCATCATCTTAATAACTGCCTTCACCTCATCCTTCCTTATTTCTCCTCCATTCTCCTCATTCATCACTCTTATTTTCTTTGCACTTCCCACTGCAGGAATCTTTCCTTCCCTATCCTCCTTCACATTAAGCAACTCCCTAAAATATTCTGCCCATCTTCCCCTTACTGCCTTCTCTTCCATTATCATCTCTCCATCTGCACCTTTTACCTTTTCTTCCCTACTTGATTCGCCTCCTCTTCCTCTCTTAATTTCTTTCCAAAACATCTTTTTATTACTTTCAAAATTTTCTGTCATACTCATACCCCATTTCACATCTGCTCTCCTCTTTGCAACCTTTACCTTTTGCTTTACTTCTCTTTTCTTTTCTTTGTACCTCTCATATGACTCCCTCGTCCTATTTTGTAACCAATCTGTGAAAGCTCGCTTCTTCTCTTCTACAACCTTTTTTGTTTCCTCATCCCACCATTCACTACCCTTTCTTCTATTTCCCCCTGTCCTTCTTGTTCCACACACCATCCTTGCACACTTTATGACTCCCTCCTTGAACCATCCCCATTCCTCCTCCACACCCAGCTCTACTCTACCCTTTACTCCCTCCCACTTCTCCTTCAGCTTCTTTCCGTACTCCCTCTCCTTTTCCTTCTCATTCAAAGAGTTCACTCTAAGAACCTCCCTACCTTTTGTCCCTTTCCTCTTTCTCCATCTATCCTCCACTTTCAACTTACCTTCCACCAAAAAATGATCTGATATTCCCCCACCCT
>NC_134783.1:48591532-48609032 GCF_046742065.1 Oratosquilla oratoria | reverse complement strand
GACACGCAGCATAACGAATTGTAATCTGCAACTGACAGGCCCCTGTAGACTCGTTTGTCTAGATTTATAATTTCAAAAACAAGTTACTGTGCTTGAGTAAGTGTGGAAACAGCTGTCTTTTTTATTTGTCTATTATTTGTCTTTATTTACGCTATCACAAAAAAAAAACTATGACATTCTCTGGAATTATTTATCAAGTGTGCAAAAATACACGAGAAATATTATTTTCTATTAGGCAAAATCCTTGTTAAGTTTTATACACATATCAACTTAAAATTATCCTCCTTGTCCTCCTCCACCTCTTTCTTCCTCTTCCTCCTCCTCCCTCTTCCTCTTCCTCTACCACCTCCTCCTCCTCTTCCTCTCCCTCTACCACCTCCTCCTCCTCCTCCTCCTCTTCCTCTACCACCTCCTCTCCCTCCTCTTTCTCTACCACCTCCTTTTCCTCTTCCTCTATCACCTCTTCTTCTTCTTCTACCACCTCCTCCCTCCTCCTCTTCCTCTACCACATTCTGCTCTTTCTCTTCCTCTACCACCTCCTCCCTCCTCCTCTTCCTCTATCACTTCCTCTTCCTCTTCCTCCTCCCTCTTCCTCTTTCTCTACCACCTCATCCCTCCTCCACATCCTCTATCACATCTTCCCTCCTCCTCTTCCTATACTACCTGCTCCTCTTCCTCTACCACCTCCTGCTCTTCCTCTACCACCTCCTCCCTCCTCCTTTTCCTATACCACCTCCTCCCTCCTCCTCTTCCTATACCACCTCCTCCCTCCTCCTCTTCCTATACCACCTCCTTCCTCTACCTCTACCACCTCATCCCTCCCCCTCTTCTTTTACCTCCTCCTCCACGTCTTCCAGAAAACAGTCTGAGTCGACATTTTTGTAACCGAATATTCCCGGCGCTTTGCATGGGCCGAATTTCAATCAGATGGCGACAGGGGTGGCGTGGATGGCTGCTGCTCGAGAAGGAAGAATGTGGAGGACCAAGGAAGACAGTGGAGAAGAGGTGGATACAGTGTAAGACAGTAAAAAGGAACACAAAGGAAGAACAAACAACAGCAGGCCTACTGGCCCTAACGATGTTGTTTGTGTTTACTAAACTAAGCTACAGTTAAGAAAACAGGACAGAAGATGAACTAACACTACTGCTACCACTATCCTATCTAATTGGAATTAAATGCCGGGTTGTCAGATCTTTTATTGCAAGGGATAATAATTTAGTTGTGGATTAGGGTCCAAGTATTTATCTAAGCGATTTTTAAATGTTGTTATTGTGTTACTTTTAACGACAGTGGAAGGTAACGAATTCCACATATTAACAACCCGGTTAAAGAAGAACTGCTTACTTTCATTTGAAGAAAATCTTTTACCAATTACTTCAAAATCGTGGTCTTCTTGTATTTGATTGGTCTACTAAGAAATAATGTTCGACATTGATGTTGTCAAAGCCTTTAAACGTTTTAAAAACCTCAATTAAATCTCCTCGCATTCTTCTTTTTGAAAATGAGAATAAGTTTAGATTTTTAAGTCTTTCTTCATACGGCAGATTTCTCAGCCTTGGTATCATTTTAGTCATTCTCCGTTGCACTCTTTCTAGTTTACTAATATCTTTCTGGTAGTATGGGGACCAAAATTGTACACTGTATTCGAGATGGGGACGGACCAAGGAATTATAAAGGTTTAGCAATATTTTTTTCTGATTTATTTTCGAAGACTCTTCCAATGAAGCCAACCAATTTATTTGCTGTTTTAACAACTTCTGAGCGATGTTGACTTGGCTTCAAGTCATTTGATACTAAAACTCCTAGATCTTTTTCTTAAGTTACTGAATCCAGTATTTTGCCATTCATTTGCTATTGGATGTGATCATTGTTACTTCCAATGTGCATGACTTTACATTTGTTAACGTTAAATTTCATTTGCCAGTTGCTAGCCCAGCTTGATAATCTGTCTAGGTCGGATTGCAGAGTTTCTTTCTCTTTGGTAGTTGTTACTTTACCTGTAATTTTTGTGTCATCAGCAAATTTTGATACTTTGCAGAGGAGCCGTCGTCTAGATCATATACATATATCAAGAACAAAAAGGGTCCCAAAACTGATCCTTGCGGTACGCCACTTTTAACGTCGAGCCAGCTAGATGAGGCCCCGTTAATTACAACTCTCTTTTTTTGCTCAGAGAGCCAATCTTTAATCCAGTTGTGGATACTGCCAGAAATAATGTGCGTTTTTAATTTGTTGAGCAATCGTTTATGGGGAACTTTATCGAATGCCTTCTGAAAATCTAGATAAATTATATCAACAGATCTGCATTCCTCGTATTTGTTAAAGACGTCATGAAAGAAGTCGGGGAGATAAGTTAAACATGAGCGTTTGCTACGGAAGCCATGTTGCGAATCTTTCATAATTCTATTTTCTTCTAAAAATTTCATGACACTGTCGCGAATGATGGTCTCTAGCAGTTTACACACAATCGAAGTCAGGATAATCGGTCTGTAGTTGCCTGGTTTTGATTTGTCCCCTTTCTTGAATACTGGTGTTACGTTAGCACATTTCCAATCTGATGGGATTTTACCAAGTGTTAAAGATTTGTAGAAAAGGCTGCACAAGGGTTTACTGGTTTGATTTTTTAATTCTCGCAGATTTCTAGGTGAAATCTTGTCAGATCCCGGGGCTTTACTTATTTTGAGCTTATCAATCACTTGTACATCACTTTCGGTAATTATGAGTTGATTTAAAACGTTTTGGGACATTTTATGTTCTGGTGGCTGATACACTGAGCAATCCTCGTTTATGAAGACGGATGCAAAAAAATTGATTAAAGATTGAGGCCATCTCATTTTCATCATCCGTGTGTTTACCTTCATCGTCATTTAGTGGTCCAATACCGCAAGTAAGCATAACTATAGAATTCTTTAGGGTTCGATTTTCTTGCCTCAGCAATATACTCTTCAAGATTTTTCTTATTACCCTTTATCAATGTTTTGGTTTCGCAGCAAATTCTGTCTAGTGTTAGTTTATCATCTTGACTTTTAGTTGATAAATACTTTTTGTACGCACGCTTTTTACGAGAGGTTGTTACTAATTTCCCTATTCCATCACTTTGGTTTATTTGTTGCCGGATGTCTCTCACGATAGGGAACACAGAGATTTACAGCATTGTTTAGCTCCGT
The DNA here is from genome assembly GCF_046742065.1 of Oratosquilla oratoria. Classification (NCBI taxonomy): domain Eukaryota; kingdom Metazoa; phylum Arthropoda; class Malacostraca; order Stomatopoda; family Squillidae; genus Oratosquilla; species Oratosquilla oratoria. Next base: position 48,605,864 of record NC_134783.1, on the reverse strand, counting down.
TGTGAAGTTATCCCACACTTTATCAATATGAATCTCGTTCGAAGTTGTGCTCCAGTCTGTGTTTTCTAGTAATGATCGGAGTCTATCAAAACTGGCTCTACGAAAGTCGGGTACTTTTTCTTTGCTGATCTTAGATAAACTAGCTTCCATTTTCATTTTGAATGTGATGATACGATAATCTCTAGTACTGAATATTGGGCCGACATTCACTTTATCTACAAGATTCTCTGTTGTAGAAAACATCAGGTCAAGGGTATTATTTTCTCGACTAGGGCTGTTTACGCATTGGTGGAAGTCACTATCCAGTAAGTTACTATACAAGTCTCGTCCTGTATGCGAATTCAAATCCTCGCCCCATCTCTTAACCAGTAAGTTAGTCTCCCATGATTACTGTCTCGCAGCGTTGGTTAGTTTCTACAATTAAATCGAATTATTTTTCATCATTTTCCAGCAGCTGACCCGGTGGTCTATAAACAAGTCCAATCATTACTTTAGATTTACTGCGATTGTTTTTTATTTCAACAAACAATATATCAATATTTGTTACTGCCTCTGTTTTTAACAGTGATGGTTGGAGGGAGTTTTGGACATACAAGATTACTCCACCACCTATTCTTTTTTCTCTTTCGCAACTGAAAAGTGGGTAGCCCGGCAAACAGTATTCCCCAATAAAATCTCGACTTGATGTGTCCAACATGTTTCTGTTACTCCTATCACGTGATAGTTACCTGTCGCCCCGAGAATATCTAGATCTTCGAATTTGTTTCGTACGCTGCGAGCATTAACGCAACAGAGATTAATATCTGTCACTTTTCTTTTTTTGCTCTATTACGGAAGTGTTGATGGAGGCTCCGCTGAGGAGTTTCTTCTTCTGATGTCGGCCAGGCTGTTGTTGAGCAGCCTACCTAACAATGCTGCTCCGGCCACATTCAAGTGGAGACCGTCTTCCTCAAACAGAGTTTTATCGAAGTAGAAGTTTTCCCAGAAATTGACGAAGTGCACTTTTTCCTTTTCACAGAGGGATTTTACTCTGTTGTTCGCACTGAATGCGATGTTGTAGAATATGTCGATGTCGAAATATTTTCCCTTCTCTTGAATCTGGAAAGGATCCCTGAAATTATAAGATTTTTCCTAGGAACCTTTTCTTTATATTTCCTGATTGTTCTCCGGTACTTTTCAATGAGTTCTGATCGCGTTGACTCGACGATATTCGTACCGGCGTGGATTATGAATACCGTATTCGAGTCCGCGTCTTTTGTGACATCGTCACAGGACTCGGCAATGTCATCGAGTCCGGCACCTCTCTACATATAACACCTTCTGCGGCCATTTGAAGAAAGACCACAGAACTCTTCGGATTGGTGCCTAACCATGGAGTCCCCGACTAAACGAGTTTCAAACTCATCCTACTTGGCTAGATCTAAAACTTTAAATCTATTGGAGGTGGTGGGTCCTGACGATAACTGCGCTTTCCGGCTGGGTTTGGCACCTTTCTTGACTGTTTGCCATCCCCCATCCCGTGTAGCGGGTGGGGAGGTTTCCTGTGGTGCATGTTGGGGACTATCCTATGAAGCAGGAATGTCATTTTTGGGGACCGCATTTTCACACGAGTGTATCGGTGCCTGCAGTGCAAGTTGGGGATTATCCTATGAAGCAGGAATGTCATTTTTGGGGACCGCATTTTCACACGAGTGTATCGGTGCCTGCAGTGCAAGTTGGGGATTATCCTATGAAGCAGGAATGTCATTTTTGGGGACCGCATTTCCACGCGAATATATCGATGCAAGCAACTGTGGGACTGTCCCCACGTTCTCGGTCAAGAATTCTACAAGGGCCTCATATTTCGCCTTCAGTAGTTCTACAAGGGCCTCATATTTTGCCTTCAGTAACCCTACAAGGACCTCATATTTCGCCTTCAGTGAGTCACACCGCTCCTTCAGAGCCTCTATCTGTTTGGAGTCTTTGTCTTGTCTATTTCTAAAGACACACATGCGGCAAATAGACGAGTTTTTGAAGTACTGCCTTGCCACATTGCATCTTCAACTTTCGCAGGTTCGTAAGTTAGAGGGCATTTTGACTAATTCAGATGTTTGAGAGAAGAGACTGCCTTAGTTTTTTACTAATTCAGATGCTTGAGAGAAGAGACTGTCATAGTTTTATACTCACCACGTTTCGGATACTCCTCTCTCTGGACGATAAACATATACCGATTTCCTTATCCGGAGTAACTGCGGGAATCCTAATAACAGTCCCTAATAATGATCCCTAATAATAATATATTATGTATACAGATGAAAAGAATTCCTAATAGTGATCTCTAATAATAATATCTTATGTATACAGATAAAAAGAAAAATAGGAGAAAGAGAACATCTCAAGAGGGGGAAGAGGGACACACACACACACAGAGAGAGAGAGAGAGAGAGAGAGAGAGAGAGAGAGAGGGTGGAGACGATTGGAAGCGGTCATTTCATTTCACCCCCGGCGGGGGAGGATGGAGGAGGGGCTGGGGATTGGAGGGGGTTGGGGTTTGGGAGGGGGATGGGGGTCGGAGGGGCAGGTGGACAGGGGTTGAAGGGGTTATGGGTCACTGCATTTGGTTCTCATTGCATCAGTAACACCACAGCTGTATATACCAGAAATACACTTCATACACTTTGTCAACACTTGAGTTATATCACTGGCTTGGGTCTACGACCGCCTGGGGGTGGGGTAGCCTTTTGGCTCATATAGATGCGCGCGGTCAGCCTACAGGCCGTTTTACAACCCCCTTAGGACCTGCCTACACTCTCTGGCCCTCCCGGCACACCGCGTGGTGCTTTCGATTTGCTCTCTTAGACTTTTTGATCTCTTGATTACGGAAACACTTTCTTCTTTCTTCGATGGTGTGGTCATCGTTCGTTTGATCGTTTTTTTTTTTACTAATGTCTGAGCACTTTCACCGCTTCCAAAACACTGTTTAAGACATTGATAGAAGACAGTGATAGCAGATGAAGAAAAGAAGTAAAAACAGAAATGAATGAATAATTAGAAAATAAGATGGATGGGGAGAGAGGGGGGGAGAAATAGAGGGAGTGAGAGTGAGAGAGAGAGGAGAGAGAGAGTGAGAGAGGGATTGAAAGAGGGAGTGAGAAAGGAAATGAGAGAGGTATGGAGAGAGGGAGCGAGAGGGATGGAAAGAGTGGGAGAAAGAGAGTAGGAAAGAGAGGAAAGAAGGAGCGAAAGTGAGAGAGAGAGGAGGGAAAGAGAATGTAGTATACTTTCTCACCAAATACGCAAAGAATATTCTACAGTCACTGACGAAACCTACCTGGATACCAGAAAATAAAGAAAAAACTACAGGGAATTTCATACTCGTGTACGTACATGCGTGCACATGTACGTATGTGTGATTCACCATGGTCTTGGATCATGTGTTGGACTCGTGATTGACAGCTATTTCCCTCCCGGAAGAGAGCTTAGAGCTCACATATGACCGATCTATGGGCAATGCTGTGACCTTACATGTACGTGTGTGTGTGTGTGTGTGTGCGCGCGTTTGTTATTTATAAGAAAGGATAAATAAAACATTTTATTTTTATAATGTTGATCCTTTATCAAAGAGGAAATTGTCATTAATTTACACTCCACACACGGAACGATAGCGCTGGTGACGTCATAATTCAAACACTCCCTTCTCATTGGACGTTACCGGACGTCGTCGTGCGCTGATTGGCTGCAGATACATGACATCATCGTTCAGACCACCACACAGCTTGGACACTTCACGTCATAATTCTTTGTATAAATATAAACACACACACATATAGATTCATTGTATAAACATGCACAATGATGACATTGTATGCTGTATGCATGTATGTAAAACAAGAGACATTATGTATTCTCGTTACATGATAATAAAGCAGATTATTTTCTTCTAAAATCACTGGCCAAAGGCAACGGAACGAATAGACAGCAAATATGGCCTCTTTATCAGCCAATCACGAACATCGGCGACATGACGTCATAACGCTTGGAAAGATGAATTCGAGCAGGAAGTTCTTGTACCCGTTACACCAAACTCTCCCCCGTGAGGGCATTACGGACACTGCGCTACGGTTTCGGCGTTACAGTAACGCCTTTTGAAGATATTTGCTTTGGTTGACGTCGGGTAATTTAATTCACTTCAGAAAAGGGAATATTGATAAAATAAGAGTATAGTCAGGCAACCATACTGGGCTGCTTTGTGTAAGAAGTGTACACTGTATGCAAGTATGTGTGCGTGTGTGTGTCTGTGTTTGTGTGTGTGTATGTATTTGTGTGTGTTTTTATGTATTTGTATGTGTGTTTATGTGTGTGTGTGTGTGTGCGTGTTTATGTGTGTGTGTGTGTACTAAGATTATTTTATTTTCATTCCTAGAATACAATTACTGCGTTCATACTCCTACGCTACTACTAATCTTACTCTTACTAATACGCTGACATTCGTATACTCACTCTCCCCACCAGAATTAGTTTCAACAAGAAACCAATTTACTTCTCTTCCACGTTCTTCTGGCGGCCATTACCTCAAACAAAATGGTGCCGGGAGTTACCTTTTCTCTAATTACAATGATCGTGGTATTTGTGACAACAATGTAGGTAACGAAAGAAATAATGTTAACAATGATGATATTGATGATGCTGGTGATCACAGCATTTATCATTGTCTTATCAGGCAAGATAATGTTAATAATATGACAATAACAGCAATGGCAATAACATCAATATCTTATAGTATTGGTAACATAATAACCACAATAACGATGTTACTAACACAATTGATGAGAATAATTGACTAAATTGTGACGGTGATGATAACTACAGCAAGAAGTAATGTATAACAACAATGGTAATGATCATGATGATGATTATGTTTTCTGGTAAAAAATGCCCATAAAAACTAAAACAAAATGAATTAGAATAGAGTAGAATAAAATGAATTAAGCGATATCTCACTTAGGCCCAGTTGCAACCTGAATAGAATCTTAGTATTTGTTAGGTTAGAAACATATAGTGTTAACATTCCACAGGTATTGAAGGGTATATGTGTACAGCTGTGGTCACATGAATCTGACACAGTCGGGCGCATTGTCGTAGTGGTTGCTACTAGTACCTAGCAACAACTCTTCGTCTTTCGCCATAGCGTTACTGAAATGTAACCCCACGAGTTATACTACCATGCATCATGTGTGGTTAACACACCCATAGACGTGTGCTTTTAGTACAATATTAACACACGCATCATTCCACGGTAAACCTGTACCAGGTTATTTTTTCCCCAATAGGGCTTAGCATGGGCCCAGAGGTAACACCACCGCGCGTGATGTAACCAAGGAGAACTTTGATAACGAAAATAACATGAACAAATAACAAAATAACAACACGGGGGAGAGTTTGGTTGGAGACATAATACACTGCTTGAGATATGGTTAAAAAATTGTGTACGCTTTTTAGTATATATATATATATCATATATATATATACTGTATATATATATATTAATTATATATATATATATATATATATATATGTATACACTGTAAGGACCACAAATTGTGTAAACTTGTATACATATTTGCTGTCTGTCTACCTTTTATCTCCCAGTCTCCTTATCTCATCATCTTCCTCTCTCTTTAATCTACCTCTACTCCCTCACCTTGCTTTTCTTTCTTTCTCTTTCCCTATCATTGTCAACCGAACCAACAGACAGCACGACTTAACTGTCTAATCAATCATCCTTTCACCTATTAACCTACCATCTACCAACCTATCTACCAGTCTACTTACTTACCTACTTGTATTACAAACACACACATTTAACATTTTACCCTCTAAGCGTGCGTGCGCAGGTATCATGCGCATGGCATAAGATCCTTGATGACGTCATCCAAGCCACACAGGGAGAAGGGAGTCTTGGCGGAGGGTGAGGGTGGGTGGAGGGAGGGGGCCACTATTAACCAGGATTGCCTTAACAACGATAATCACGATAACAATCGAAATTAACAGAAAACGGAATTTGGTATTCATGGAAGTCTCCAACGTTGTGGGGTGGGAGACTTCAACGTTGCTGAAAGACTAAGCGGAGATGTTTCAGACTAGAAAACCCCCAAACGTTGGAGACCACAAGAGAGTAACGATGCAGACTAAAAGGCTTCAGCGTTGTTAACCAGAAGACTACAAGAGTGAAGACCAAAGGGTTTCATTTTATAGAACAAGAGGGACTTCGAGTTTGAAGGCCACAGGAACCAGTGTCGTAGACCAGGAAGACTACAACGTTGTAGACCAAAAAAGATTTTCAACTATGTAGACTAACATTACATCTATGTAGACCATGTTCTTACAACTTTATAGACTTTTATCGGAAAAGAATACAACGTTGTAGACCAAACAACTACGACGTTTTCTGTCCAAAAAATAAAAAGGACAAATTTGTAGACTAAAGCCTTCAACGTTGTTGACCTGAAGAATGCAAAGTTTGACACCAAAAAAGACCAGAACATCATATACAGAAAAAGACTTCAAACAAGGAAGTCGACAGAGACTACCAGTAGCTCTGTCTCGTCAATTCATAAATCAACCAGTCAATCAACTAGTAGATCAGTCAATGAATGTTCAAAAATGAATGGCAATGAGTAAGGGATGAGTATTAAGTAACTAAATAAACAAATGAATATACAAATAGATAAAAGAATAGATGAAACAGCAAAACGATCAACTCTGAAGCTGAGGATTACCAAGATGGACGAAGGGTCTCCAAGCTAAACATCTATTGGAATACAAGATGAATACAAGTGAATACAGAATGAATACAGGTGAATACACGCTCTACAAAAAATGATACTTTTCATCATGTTTTGATGTGTTTCATCATATAACAAACCTTATTTTTTAATTAATTAATTTCCTAATATTATTATTTTTGCTCTGGACGATATGTTGTATATATTTTATCAAGACTGTCACATACTTTAGTCATCTGAGACAGGGACCCAAGCCTGAAGAGCGTTCCCATCGGTCGCGACCCACTCATGACCTGTTCCTTCACTCGTCATAATCGCCTGGGACGAATCATAACAAAGCCTATAATGTGTGCCACAAGGCTAGGTTTAAATGGAACTGCAACACCACCACAAAGAACCGAATAACGAATTGACAGGTGTGACTGAGACTGAGGTACTCAGGTTGATTAGTTGGTGGATGCAATATATTGATGTTTAGAAACAAGAGAGTTGACAGATAGAGAGACATATATAAGAGTTAACAGGCGGACACAAAGATAGTCGGAGACGTACACCGGGTAGATAGAAAGACAGTTAAGTGACTAGTTTAGAATAGTTAGGTAACTAGTTAGGAGCGTATCAGTACCCACACTATTTGGGGTTAAGGGTAGTTAAACCCCTCAGAGTTTGGTGTTTCCCTTTAACTGAATAAAATCGTATAAAGGTAAGATGTCTAGCCACGAGGAAGTTGACAGTTACTTGTGGATACCAGTTACCCTTGTCAATAAGTTTCCTGGGTAACAAAACGAGCTTATTATCGGGAGATGGTATTCCGGCCCGCTTACAACACTTGTAGAAGGACCTCCTTTTGTCAAAATATTGTACTCCAAGTCAAACATCTTCCTATGCAATGGTCATGTAGGTATCATTAGAAGAAATGTGGGACTTACTGATGCAGCCCAGTGACCTGACACGGTCATTTATCATCATTCAAGAATGACATCCATCCTCTTTGAAAACATGACCACATATTCTTTCGTTATTTCCAGAACAGTTATATGGTATGTGGATGCACTTGCCAACACAATGATTTTGGGCCTAAAAGATGACACGAATTAAACTTTCTAGGCGCTTAACCTGCAACACAGCGCCATCAAATCTTACCTATGGACAGCTCACAGTATTCCGTTCATCAACAAAGTCTTCGAATAGTACACAGTCATTCTTGTTGCCAATTGCAAATGGAGAGACCAACGACGGGTTCCTACTAGTGATGGTCGTGTAATATGGACGTTAGAATCATCTTCCTCTCTCCCGTCTATAAAACCAATCAACACTCTCACCTTTATCTAGAGTGCAGCCCCGGTAGGGTGACACCCGGTCTACGGGCCAAGCCAAACATCTCTAACGTGAACTGTATTTCCTTTGTTAGCTTTCCTCATGTGAAAATGGGAACTCAAAGTTGACTAGGAGAGTTCTTGGGGCACAAAGTCCCAGACCTGCTGGACTGCACCTCCAAATGGACGTGCGATTGTATTTAGGAATTGAAGGCGAGTAGCGAGGAGATGATCCTCTAAGACGTCTGTTTTGTAGGGCTACCACAATCGGCAAATCATTGTTTGCCCGGTATATATATACATATATATATATATATATATTTATATATATATACATATACATATATATATATTTATATACATATATATATTTATATATATATACATATATATATATATCTATATATATATACATATATACATATATATACATATATATATAATGTGTGTGTGTGTGTATGTGTGTTGTATCTATTGTTACGTTAGGTTTATATCCTTTTCATTTCGCTTTTTTTTTCAAAATGATTCTCTCCATTCCTGCCCATCCTGATTAAAATATCCTCCTCTTGCTTGTTGACCCTAAGTGTAAATTTCCCCCATAGACAAAGAAAAAACAAAACAAAAAATCTACATGAGTTACAAAAATAGTTCTCGTCTACGACATACACAGATCCTATTCACATGGTTTCTGATATGTAAGGGATGACTTCTGCCTCTAGAGAACGATGACATGTTTTAACGTCACAAACTACCCACTATCGGGAGGCTTGGACGGTACCCCTTACAGAGGATTTTGTAGCGTGGAATTTGATGAACCATCCCCTTGGTTCAATTTCGCCGGTGACAGGGTTCGAGCCGCCATCCCCTCGACCTTCGCCGCAAGTAAAGACGCTCTAACCCACTAGGCCAGCGAGTTTCCTCAGTGAGGCTAGTCCCCCCTTTTTTTGTATAATTCTCAGAGGACTATAAAACTGCTGTAACTAAAAAAAAAAAAAAAAAAAAACACAAAGTATTGCGCTACAAATTATTTAGTACAGCAGAGGCATGAATGCTACAGATATACTAGGAATATTGCAGCTTTATGTTATGTGGAATTATATCTTAAATTCTGAATTATTTGAGAGGCATCATTATTACAGATATTTCAGTCCTCTAAGTTCTCCTTACAAAGGACAAAGTGAAATTCTTGTGGTTTTATCTGAAGTGGGAAAACTTTAGTCTGAAAGGGGTTAAGTTCTATCTCGGCCGTCCTTGATTATAAAAAAGACAGGCGGGGAGGCGACATCGGTCTAAGAAACCCAGCGGCATGCCGCAAGTGACATGGCTGTGTTCTACCAGGGGTTTCTCACTTCCCACTGCGTGGGAGTGGGATGGGGAGTGGTGAATTTTATATATATATATATATATATATATATATATATATATATATATATATGTATACATATATGTGTATATATATATATATATATGTATATATATATATGAAGATAAAGGCAATTATTACATAATTGGCCCAGGTATGTAAATATACTCATAATTACAGAGTCTTCCAGAGGAGAGACAGAGCTACAGTGAACAGATTTAGATCTACTTTATGTATACTGTACGGGTATATTTAGCCAGGGCAAGTGGCAATCATCGGTAGCTAATGAGATCGAAACGGAGTCTTATACTCACGAGGTAAGGCCAGAGGCTAACACACCACAGTAACGCTAAACAGTGCATGAGCTTATGAAAAAAAAGGGGGGGGGGAGGTGAGGGACGGAGATAATTACGCAGCCCTCCTCCATAAAACGCATTTTAATAATTCGAATATATAAAAATCCCCATTCAGTCAATGGGAGTTTCCTCTCTGCCGAACGAAATCGTTTGGCGTTGAACTGAATGAAACGGGTTAAAGGATACGCAGGATTTAGAGGATGAAACACATTGCAATCTTGGAAGTCAGAAAAACGTTGGAAATGTCTAAGAAGGTGCTGAGAGTGATACTATGTGTACACATATACATGCATATTGTATATACATATAGATACAGGAGTATGAAAACACGTACACACACACACACACACACATACACACAATCACATGCATACACATACAAGCACGCACACATACACATACATATACTGTATGTATAAACACATGTACACACGCGCGCACACACACACACACATGTATAGGTATGTACACACACGCACAAACACATAGGAATGGATATCCCCCCACACAAACATACAAATACATATGCATGAACACACACACGCACGCACACGCACACACAAGTGAAATATTTATGTACACAAGGACCACTTGGAAATTGCCATGCGTACTTTTGTGGACGCACCTTGCACGTACAAGGCACGAGTATTCCTTCCTCCCATTCTTAGCAAATAAACTTCTCAATCAGTCTCTCTTAATTCTATTCACAAACCCTTCGGGTCTGCGTTGATTTCTCACAAGATCAGTGTATGGCGTACAATCGTGGCCCAAAGATCGTGTTTTGTTGCTGCCAAGCCATCGTGATGATACAATTGCCGTTCAAAATACATAAATGGCAATTCACGATGTAGTGCGTATACAACACCATCTGTTTATCGTGAACTTAACTACTCAGGTTTTATTTTGTGGTGATATATTATTCAGACATTTAGTGTGTGTACTGTATGTGTGTGTGTGTGTGTGTGTGTGTGTGTGTGTGTGTGTGTGTGTGTGTATTATCAGTTGTGTCCTTTCCTGGATGAACTGGATTGGCGAGATTCGAACCGATGTCAGAATAACTGTACATTTGTCTTAACCACTTGACCAGTGAACTAAGATTCAAAGCTATTTCTAGTGTTGGTACTGTCAGATTTCTTTTTATTTACCGCGTGTTGTTAGAGATCTCATAGAAAACGGACTCATAAAAAACGGAATGGACTCGCAGAAAACGGGAAATGGAGTGGGTATGACATCTGGGTAGCCCGTCGGAGTGACATGGGTTTGTGACTGACATGACGCCGACGTGACACGTCACATGAGCGCATATCACAAAGCATGTGCTAGTATGCATGACATTGTCATGTGACAGATGCATAAACGTCACATGACGTGACACGGGGTACGAAGGACGTGACACAGCTCTCATGATAACGTGAGGCAAATGACAAGTGTGACAAGGGTAGTGACACAGGTATATTCTATGCGTTACATGAAATATATGTAATGTAGATGTGACACGTAATACACAACAATGATTAGAATAATAAGGATGGTGGTGATAGTGGTGAAGATGATGTTGATAGTAGCAATGATAATGACGATGACAACGATATGATAATGATGATGATGATGATGATGATGATGACAAGGATAATGATAATGATAATGACAATGATGATGATGATGATGGTGGTGATGATGGCGATGACAATGGTGGTGTAGGTAGTGATGATGATGATGATGATGACGATGATGATGACGATGATAATGATGATGATGGCTATGATGATAATGATGATGGCGATGATGGTAGTGGTGGCGATGACGATGGTGATGTATGTAGTGATAGTGATGATGATGATGATGATGATACTGATGATGATACTGATAATGATGATAATAATAATGATGATGATGATGATGATACTGATGATGATGATAATGATGATGATGATAGTGGTACTGATGACGATGGTAATGTAGGTAGTGAGGATGGTAATTACTATATCGATACGGATGGTAAAGGTGAAGGTAATATTATCAAAGATACGAAGTGAAGCAACTGAAAAACAAACTTGGGGAAGTGAGTACCCTTATCAGTGAGACCACTGAACAATGTCAAGCCTCACTCCTTTTGGGAACCCATGAACCCGTGAGATCTCACGACGTAGAGAGGAACTCATGCTGACACACTTTATATATTTTTTTCTGGTCTTGACCGGGGGATTCAATTCAACTCAGGCGTGTCACTCAACTGACTAAAATTATATATATATATATATATATATATATATATATATATATATATATATATATATGTATGTATGTGTGCACACACAAAACCAATGATATACAAGAGGTGATGTTATCATGAACAGATTAGACTTGGAGACCCTATGGACCAATTGGTCTTTGGTCCAAATGCCAAATGGAGGAACGCTCCAGATGTTCCGCTGAGGGGTGCCCGCTCGCCAAGCACCCAGGATTGGTAGAACGCGCATGCGCAAACCACAGAACGATTGAGAGTTCCTAGACCCTTTTTCTTTTGTCGTAGCAAAAAAAAATAGAAAATAAATAGAAAAATAAATAAAATAAAATAAAAATAAAAATAAACAAATAAATAATAATAAGTAAAAAGAAAAAAAAATCATGGTGGTATTTCCTATAGATTTTATTCTTGTAGACGTCAAATGATTTCATTCAGCTAAGGGGCTGACCTTACTCCCGACCAGGTGCTCATTCGTAAAGACAATTCGCAGCCCTCGGGGTCAGACACTTTGCTGAATAAGATCACTTGTGGTTCGACTAAACAAAATCTTTAAATCCTGCCACGGTGATGGAGGGGTTGGCATAATAGTGTCAGAGGATCTGGAGTTTAAAGTTCGACTCCCCTTAAAAAAAAAATGAAATAAATAAAATAGATAAATAAATAAATGAATACATAAAAAAAAAATCGAAAAAAAAAAAATCGAAAACAAAATCGAAAAAAGAGAGGATGGATGGATGGATGGATATGTGGCGGCCAAACTTGAAGTTGAGCAGCATTGATGAGGACAAGGGACTAGCAACAATCATGTTTCTGCGGCCAGGCCTTCACTGCCACTGGCCGAACCAAATATTCCTTGGCATTGTACCAAGTAACAAGACGAAAAGACAAGAAAACATCTTTATCCCACAATGACTTTTTTTTTTGTATTTTTTTTTTCTTTTTCTTTTTAGCAAACGTTGCCTCTCGGAGAGAACAGACAGGTATTGTGTCCGGGCTGTCAACGTGCAGGAAGAAAAATGCCATATCCATGAAGTGACATGTGATAATACATTTCATCGGCGAGTGACATCACAGCTGCGGACGTGTCTGTCTGTTTGTTCACGAAAAAGGGAGTTGGGGAAAGACGTCCATACGATCGAACATATTTTTTGTTGTTGAAAAATGATATACACACATTCATCTGTGCCCTAACTCTGGAAGGACTGTGGAACTGCTTAGATATCTATATATACAAATATATATACAACTAGAAACACAGTTGCACCAATCTTGTAGAAGTGTATACAGCAACTAGGTGCTGGGTAGAGTCCACGCCATGGCTGAACCTAGAAAAGGGTGAGGGGTGGGGTAGTTCTAGAATTTGGAAAGGTAGGATAGCCTCAGATGGTTGATTGTCAAAACAAGCTGAGGGATACCTAAAAAAAAAAAAAAAAAAAAAAAAAAAATTGAGTTGTTACAAGTTTGGACAACTTAGCATATTGGACAGATTCTAGGATTGTCAGTGACAGTGTGCACATGATTTTGAGAATTCCACTGACAAAAAAAAAAAAAAAAAAAGGGACCCTAGTTCTTTCTTTTTTGAGTATTCACCATTTCTGTCCAGCATACATTCGGAAATATTTTTCCTTCCCAAAAATGTTAGCCGAGAAGATATAGTACAAAATCGAAAAGGTGAGACTTCGGGTAAAATTTGAGAGGAAGGGTGCATGAGGGGAAGGAAGGAACGTGTGAGGGGGGGGGGTTAAAATCGAAATAGGGGAGGATTTTGGATTAAAATGTCTAAAAAGGGGAGTGGGTGTTTGAGTTTAGTAAGGAGGATTCGAGAACATAGTTTATTTTTTTCAATTAGCGGAGGGGGGAAGGAAGGCGAAGGAGAATGTGAACTGTGTGTTTAGTAAACGAGACGGGAAGTGCTACAGGAAGGGAATAGAGGGAGGTTTTAAGGGAAGGAGGTAAGGTGGGAAGAAAGAAGAAGGGAAGGCGGGAAGGAGGTTTGAAGGGAAGAAAGTATGGAGGGAGGTTTGGAGGGAAGGTGGAAAGGGGGGAAGGAGAGGAGGAAGGAAGGGGGAAGGAGGGAAGGAAGGAAGGAAGGAAGGAAGGAGGGAAGGAAGGAAGGAGGGAAGGAGAGAGGACGTGTGTTGAGCATACCAAGGATTATTCCTGCCAGAAACCACCGACCTACGTCGGAGAAGACAAAGGAAACAAAGGTTCAAGCCACGGAGAACCAGTAAAAAGGAAAGTTGAGGGCCTCGAGCCAAGTCGGCGCGGGTCCTTTTTTTCATTTT
>NC_134783.1:48574032-48581532 GCF_046742065.1 Oratosquilla oratoria | reverse complement strand
CAACCAATCATTTCAGCGCTAACTACACGGTTACTAAGTCTATTCCATAGGCCTACACTAGGCAGTTCCATGTCCCTTACTACCTCTTATCTTTAACCATAAAGTTATCTAATCTCTCCAAACAACCAATCGTTTGAGTGCTCACTACAAGGTTACTTAATCTATTCCACTCATTAACCACCCTATTAGTAAACCAATTCTTGCCTATTTCCTTTATTAAACCTAAATTTGTCCAATTTAAATCCATTACTGCGAGTATCTATTGATCAGCCAATCTCTTCTAGATAAAACCAGACGATTTAAATCAGCTGACGAGGGTTGCAAATCCGATAAGTGGATTAAATCTAATTCCACTAACCCACTAATTATTAACTTACCACTAACTCCACTTTTATTCTTGCTTTATTTTCGGAAATTTGGTTCTAACAAACTGTTTTATTCAGCCGAAGGGAAAATAAGAGAGTGAATTGGTTAGCTAGCTTAAAAAATTACATTTATATCCAAATTCTTATACGTATTTGAACCAATGACGGATCATATTGCAAGTGTTGGTCTTGCAAGATGGACAGCGAATCTTAAAAAAAAAAAAAAAAAAAAAAAAAAAAACAGAAGGTGCAGCCCTGAAGGGCTGACACTCGGTATCCGGACTGAGCCCAAGATCTGAAAACCGGTGACTGATTCCCTTCTTTATCCCTTTCAACCGGCGACAAAGAGTCCCAAAGAGGTCTGTGGGATTGGCCAAAGGACCGTTGCCATTCACTCTGAGGCTGCGGGTTGTCCGCTCAGTGAAGCCAAAGGCAACAATTAATTAATCAATTAATTAAGTATGTACCCTCTATCTCTATCTGAATAAAATATCTACATCCCCTATTTTGTCCAAGTATCTATATGAATCTTCAATCAAGGGTTTGCAAGTCATACTATACTAGATACTAGTTCTTCCCTATTGACGAACTAGACCTTACCTAGTTTAAGGAAAAGTTACCCTCAACATGTTCAACTTTTGATTTTGTTCAAGAAGTACAAAATGATTAGACATGTTATACCTTACCTGATTAGGTCATCATCATCATCCACATATATTGTAGGAGAGAAGCGCTGGTGAACTAGAGTCCAAAACAACAATATGAAGTAATCCTCACTCTTGATCACTCATCCGTATTGTCAGACACCTCTTCCTCTTCATCTTGGTCTTCCTCCTCCTCCTCCTCTTCCTCTTAGTCTTACTCTTGTACCTTTGAATGCTCTCCTCCTCCTCCTTCTCCTCTTCCTCCTCCTCATCGAGCTCTTCCTCTTCCTCCTACTCCTCATCCTCATCCAGCTCTTCCTCTTCCTCCTACTCCTCATCCTCATCCTGCTCTTCTTCTTCCTCCTCATCCTCATCCAGCTCTTCCTCTTCCTCCTACTCTTCCTCATCATCCAGCTCTTCTTCTTCCTCCTACTCCTCATCCCCATCCAGCTCTTCTTCTTCCTCAGACTCCTCATCCTCATCCAGCTCTTCCTCTTCCTCCTACTCATCCTCATCCAGCTCTTCCTCTTCCTCCTCATCCTCATCGAGCTCTTCCTCTTCCTCCAACACCTCATCCTCATCGAGCTCTTCCTCTTCCTCCTACTCCTCATCCTCATCCAGCAATTCTTCTTCCTCCTCATCCTCATCGAGATCTTCCTCTTCCTCCTACTCCTCATCATCATCCAGCTCTCCTCCTCCTACTCATCCTCATCCAGCTCTTCCTCTTCCTCCTCATCCTCATCGAGCTCTTCCTCTTCCTCCAACACCTCATCCTCATCGAGCTCTTCCTCTTCCTCCTACTCCTCATCCTCATCCAGCAATTCTTCTTCCTCCTCATCCTCATCGAGATCTTCCTCTTCCTCCTACTCCTCATCATCATCCAGCTCTCCTCCTCCTCCTTCTCCTCTTCCTCCTACTCCAGCTCTTCTTCTTCCTCCTACTCTTCATCCTCATCCAGCTCTTCCTCTTCCTCCTACTCCTCATCCTCACCCAGCTCTTCTTCTTCCTCCTCATCCTCATCCAGCTCTTCCTCTTCCTCCTACTCCTCATCCTCATCCAGCTCTCCCTCTTCCTCCTACTCCTCATCCCCATCCAGCTCTTCTTCTTCCTCTTCATCCTCATCCAGCTCTTCTTCTTCCTCCTACTCCTCTTTCTTTTCACCTTAGTACTCATACTCTTCCTATTATTCCTCTTCCTCACGCTGTTTCTCCTTCCTCCTCATTTTCTTCCTACTCCTCCTCTTCTTACTGCTTCTCATCCATCCATCAAATCCTCTCCCCTCTTCTCTTTTCTCTTCCTCCTCTTATTCAACTCCCGTTCTTCCTCTTTCTCTTCTTTTCCCTTACTTTTCCTCTTACTCCTCCTCCTTCTCTTCCTCCTCTTATTCAACTCCTGCTCTTCCTCCTCTTCTTCTTCCCCCTTCCTTTTCTTCTCACCCCTCTCCCACTTACTCTCCCTCCTCCTCCTCCTGCTCTTCTCCCTACGCCTTTTCACTCCATTCTTCTTCCTATTCCTCCTCCTCCTCCTCCTCCTTGAAGCATCGCCTTTGAGGACGACCCCGTACCTTGCATCTGCCTCCTCCTCTCTTCTGCTTCCACCACTTCTCCTTCAGGATATGAAGTCGCCCTAACTCCTGGAGGTTCAGGATGGCTCCGTCGAGCGCGTTCTTGTGCGTCGACCCTGAAGAAGGCGAAGAAGAAGGAAGACGGGGGACACAAGATCCCCCGAGGGGTCCATTGTGAGCCACGAAGGTCTACAGTCAAACACAAAAGTACGTTCACCTTCCCCTTTTTCCAAAACTCAATCCAGAGGTTCCAAAGCTCACGGTGACATCATTATGTTTGCAATATTAGTGAAATAATAAAATGTAATTGAATTTATTTGATTATCATTATTACAATTTTTTATCAACACCCTTGCCTCGTCCTTCGATTGCATATATGCGAATTACGCAAATTACTAAAATATTGCAAGAAAGTGGCGTAACGCCCAGGTATTCTTTGACGTACCCCCTAAAGATACGCGTACCCCCATGGTACGCGTACGCTCAGGGTACTCGTGCACCACCAATGGTACGCGTATGCCCAGGGTACGCGTACGCCAATGGTACGCGTGCACCCAGGGTACGCGTACGCCAATGGTACGCGTGCGTCCAGGGTACGCGTACGCCCAGGGTACGCGTACGCCAATGGTACGCGTACGCCCAGGGTACGCGTACGCCAATGGTACGCGTACGCCCAGGGTACGCGTACGCCAATGGTACGCGTGCGCCCAGGGTACGCGTACGCAGTATGGGAACCTCTGGTCAAGGAAGTGAACACACTTTGTGATGACGAAGAGAATAAATAAAGACACTTTTGGTGTGGTGAAGATAGACTGTGCTTGTATGTGACTGTGAAGCGTGTCGAGTTACTTCGCAGTAAGACCACGATTTATTGTTTGGTGTTAGTAGTTAGTAAAGGTAACGATAGGTGCTTACCTTCCTCGAGGAGTAGGCGTGGGTTAAACCAAGGCATACCTGGCTATGTCGCAGCAGTGTAAGTCTTTATCCGCTCATTATATCTGCCGTCAAGCGATTTTATTCACCTGAGAGGACATAGTTGTTAACTGTGTACTGCTCTTTACTAACCTGCTGAAACCTAAATAACCTAGTTTGTAACTTGTTTCGGACCTGTGGCCACCTTCAGAACATTCTACGGACCCCTAGGAAGGAATAGGTGGGAGGGTAATGGGGTCTGGACACCTGGGCGAGTGTTATACTAGATTCTAGAATCCCTAGTCAATGCTCTAGAGTCTAGATCGAGTTAACTTACCTTCCCCACTTTACATCGTCCAGCTCCGTGGCGTTCTTTCCACCATCTACGCTTTAGCATTTCAATGGTAGATTTCTCCTGAAGGGCCAAGATGGCACTGCTAATGGCACTAGTGTATGGAGATCCTGTTAGTAGACGTTAGTAGGCAAAGGGTGACTCAGGTTAGTCCTCAAGGATCCATGCGTCGTGAATATTCAATGACAATAACGAGGTTATTTGGTTGTTAGTGACTCACACGTGGGTGCCTAAGGCTCTGTTCACACTAGGTAGCGGTTTGAACCGCGCGGAAACCGTGGTGGTGCCGCATAGTCAAGGAAAAAAAGCGCGGTTGTGTGTGAACGCGTCCAGTGACTTACATTATGAGTGAACCGCGGCGGTTGAAACCACTAATGTGAACAGTCCTAGAATGGCACCTGCTGTAGGGGTGTTTTGGTGACTCAATAATAGTGGTAATGACCAGAGACAGTACCAATATTGTTAATTAATTTTCATCATGTGAGCAATTTACGAGTAATCAAATAAATAACTTTATGAAATCGGCTTGTCTAAAACTTCGCTGACACGGGGCTAGTTTAGTATCCGTTAACGCTAGCGACTTATAAACTACCCCTCTACTTGCCCAATGTGAACAGAAAGCTAGTTAACTTGCCTTCAAACTATCCTCGTGTCAACACTTACTTGCCGTTGGTTAACTTGCAGTTAGTACTAGCGGCTACTAAACTAGCCCCTGTCATCGAGGCTTAACATAAATTAACCGACAAAGCAGCGAGTACAGTTAATGGTAGGTGTACATGTGATAGTAGTTAGTACATTTATGTGATAGTAGTTATCATGGTTAGCTCCAATGATACGTGGTTAGTAACTTAAAACTTTTCGCTAAACTCCAAAAGCATTCCAAAACTTTGATTCAAGTAAAGATCTATTGCAAGGCGGTTACTTAACTAAAGTTAGTGGAATGAAAGATGTATGTAGTCCATTTAGTGACAGTGTCAGTGAAATAATGTGTTTAGTGTCAGGCCTGAATTTGAGGAATGATGTTGTGTATATGTACAATCGCCGCCACTAAAACTGGGCACAAGTAGTGATGATCGCGAAACGTGGCAACACTGTGTTTGTTGACATTATAGACGAATGGGCTCATTGACCAGAGGATTGTACCTCTGTCCAATCAGAACGTTTTACAGATATGTAAACAACGTTGCCACGTTTCCTACAGACGTTTAGTAGTATATTCCTATTTTAAACTGTAGAGTTCATGATGGAAATTACAAAAAAATAAAATAAAACAGGCAGAGGTGTAATTATGTTTTACAAAGCTAAAAAACGACTGTATCTGTGATAACTAGTAGCAATTGTAATAAAATATCTTATATATCACTACGATATAAGCAAATACAAATCAATCTTTATTACATAAAACTTCTTTAATCTTTATGAAGATACTGAAATTATAATTATAGAAAAAACGTGGAACAGAAATAATCTCATGATATATATTTTGGGTGAATTGAATACATTCATTCCGTCTTACACACACACACACACACAATTATACAACCCCACCCATCCACACACACACACACACACACACACACACACACACACACACACACACACACACATACGCATGCGCGTAGACACAATTATACAACCCCATCTATGCACACACACACACACACATACACATACACATACACAAACACACACACACACACATACACACACACACACACACACACACACACACACACACACACACACACACACACACACAAACCTTGTGGGAGTGCGATGCCATAGCTCTTGGAGTCGAGGAGTCCGCCGACTTGGGTGAGATCACACTCTCGCTCGACCACGTACTCTATCGACGTGGACTCCATCAGGTAAGCGTAGAGTCCGTCCTCTTTCTGCATTGTAACAAAGAGAAATCGGGGTAATGGAGTACAAAGAGTACAGAGCACACACGTGGTCATAATTCAAGAGTATATGCAAACTAGTATTACAGCTGACCCTTAGATTCTTGAAATGATTGCCTTTCTACAAAGAATATGTACAGACGACATGAAACCCTTAGATTCTTGAAATTATTGCCTTTCTACAAAGAGTATGTATAGACGACATGAAATCCTTGGATTCTTGAAATTATTACCTTTCTACAAAGGGTATGTACAGACATGAAACCCTTAGATTCTTGAAATGATTGCCTTTCTACAAAGGGTATATACAGACATGAAACCCTTAGATTCTTGAAATTATTGTCTTTCTATAAAGAGTATGTACAGACGACATGAAGCCCTTAGATTCTTTGCGTACAAAGAGTATGCCTATGGTGATAGAGTACCTCTTTTCGACAAAGAGTAGTATTACAAATGGATCTGTGGAGTAGGTACGTGGCTACTTCCATTGCAAAGGGGAAAAAACTCTTGGTACATGGATAGATCTGGTGTCTGCATGGATCGACACCATAGTTGGCATACTCCTTTTCAACAAAGAGGACATACAGACTTATTCCCTATTACCCGTCGAGGTCAGAAGACAATATATATTTTACTCTGGTGAGCGACTAGCAATTTTATTCAGTCTAAGAGGTCAGCGAGTCTCTGGGACATAATATACTCTTAGCCTCTTCGCCAAGGCGTCACATTTTACAGTCTTTGTTCTGGCTAAGCCTAACGACTTTATTCGCCTAAAAAAGGTCTCACACCAGCAAAAGGATCTGCTTTTGTTATCGTTTTTCATTTGTTTTTGTTTTTTTTTTTCATTCCAGTGCTACGCGGTAAGCCAGCGGATATAGTCTCGAACTCAAGAGTACGTGTTCGTGAGTTCGATTCTCAGAACCTGCTGTGTGCTTGTTGCATTGGTTACCGACAGTCCTGGCCAGGCGGAGAGGTGACCCCGTTATAAAAAAAAAAAAAAAAAAAAAAAAAAAAAAAAAAAAAAAAAAAAAAAAAAAAAAAAAAACTTGCTTGCCTTACCGGGGGTTTCTCACTTCCCACTGGCGAGTGATTTTATTCTGGCTAACACTAGACTATTCTATTCATTTTAACCTTCTCATGTCTGTAGTCAACAACCTTTTTAACACAGCGTGAAGGTCATAACCCTTACTCTAATTAGGTCCTGTTCACACTAGCCGTTTGAACCACAGCGGTTCAATTACAGTGTAAGTCAATGGAGGCGTTCATTGACAACCTTGCAGTTTTTCCTTGACTACACGGTACTGCCGCGGTTTCTGCGCCGTTCAAACTGCTAGTGTGAACAGGGCATTATAAAGATCATTGTGGGTTGTTCACTTACCAACACTCGCTCGACGCCGTCCTTGTTCCTCTTGACGAAGACGCTCGGCGTCGTCGACTTCATCGTGTTCCACATCTTCTTGTAGGTCGGCAAGTTCGAGTCTCTATAGAAGGAGAGAACGAAGTCATGGAACAGATGACGTAAGGTACCTTTGTGGGGATATGTACATGGTACACTACAGTGCGATTTGCATTGGTGATTAGCTTTAACGTTGCGAATTCCCGCCTATCAGCAGAGGACTTTGAAGTTCGCGAAAGGGTTCGAACCGCCGTCGCCTCGACGTCTAACCCTCCCGGTAAAAAAAAAAAAAAAAAAAAAAAAAGGTTGCATTGGTAGGCAACTCTTTCATGTATACGAAGCGGAGAACTTGTCAAGTGTAACCTA
>NC_134783.1:48566532-48569032 GCF_046742065.1 Oratosquilla oratoria | reverse complement strand
GATTCGAACCTGCGCCATCAAGTTGTGCGTGTGTGCATCTGTGTGTGTGTGTGTGTGTGTGTGTGTGTGTGTGTGTGTGTGTGTGTGTGTGTGTATACATATGTTTTTGGGATAGGGATACAGTGAATGAAAAATGATGTAACACTAAGTCCAAATGACAAGAGAATGAATGAGCAGATAAGTAAATAAATAGGTAAATAAATAAATGAATGAATTGATAAATACAACGTAAAACATATCCAAACAAAGGACAAAAACTTCTGCCTCAAGTTCCATTACCCTCAGACTATTGCCTGTGTTAAGTGTGGGACTGATCAGTCGCCGGTTGTCTATTTTCCATAGTAAAAAGCTGGAACAAACACAAAGATGAGGGAGAAAGATTCTGGGTCCGGTCCGGGAACCGAATGCCAGCCTCTCAGGGTTGCACCTACGGAATTTGAAACTGGGCAGCAGGGAGATGATTCCATCCGGGGTCCATCATACAAGACCACCGCAGGAAGCTACCCATCAGTGGTAATTACATACATCTTTCTGTATTTTTGTATATGAATGTGTATAATGCACGAGTCAGTCAATCTCTTGTCCCTGGTCTCCAATGCATAAGCTCTATGGCAGTGTTTCTCAACACCGGTGGTTCGCGCGATGGTTCCCAGGGCGTACTTGACTAGCGAAAGCTTATTTAACATTTAAACCCTCAGCAAGGGAACACTGTACATTGTTTTTGATGTTAATTCTTAACCGATGAATAAAGTAATTACAAATTAAACCATTTTAATATCCATTCCGCTACCACTGTATATTCAATTAGTCTTAATATATTACCGTTCTATATTCTGTGTCAGGTTAATGGAGGTACGGGTCGATGGTCTGATGACTCTCGGGTCGCGTAACGGTTGAGAACCCATGACAGAGGCTTCGAAACTCTACCTACCCGATCTAGTAGTTCGCGTATCATCCCATTCCATTCGCCTGTCGCGTCTTTACTTCCGTAGGAGCCGTCGCCGACGACGATGAGAGTGTAGTTGAAGCCAAGGTTATCCGCGATCTCGTCAAGGAGATCGACGCAGAATCCCTCGAAGCGGTCGTTTCCTGTCAGCTGATCCGAGCTCTGCTTAAGCATGATGTAGGGCTCGTTCTAGTGAGGGCTAAGGGGGAGTACAGTGGGGGTCAAGGGTGAGGTCACGCGGGGGTCAAGGGTGAGGTCACGTGGTCAAGGGTGAGGTCACGCGGGGGTCAAGGGTGAGGTCACGCGGGGGTCAAGGGTGAGGTCACGCGGGGGTCAAGGGTGAGGTCACGCGGGGTCAAGGGTGAAGTCACGTGGAGGTCAAGGGTGAGGTCACGCGGGGGTCAAGGGTGAGTTCACGCGGGGGTGAAGGGTGAGTTCACGTGGGGGTCAAGGGTGAGGTCACGTGGAGGTCAAGGGTGAGGTCACGCGGAGGTCAGGAGTAAGGTCACGCGGTTGTCAAGAGTGAGGTCACATGGTTGTCAAGGGTGAGGTCACGCGGGAGTCAAGGGTGAGGTCACGCGGGGGTCAAGGGTAGAGTGTGAAGTAAAGGGGGGTCAAGTGCAAAGGAAAGGAGTCAAGGGTGAAGGAAATAGTGAGGAGTGAAGGGTAATTGAGGGATCCAATGGTGAAGGAAAAGGTTGGGAATATAGGAAAGGGTGAAGGGTGAAGGGTAAAGGGAGGACGGGTCAGGAATGAAGGGGAAGGATTGGAAGCAAAGAGAAGACGGCGAAGGGCCGATGGGACGATAGTCCCGGGTGAAGGAGAGACAAAGTGAAGTGTGCCAGTAAGGAAGGGAAGAGGTGAAGGGACGGGGTGGTGGATGAGTGGAAGGGGGCAAGACAGAAACAAAGAGTAGAGTGAGTGCTTTCATAATATATATACATAGATACATACATACATAAAAAATTTATATATATATATATATATGCAAGGTAACCACTTAAGAAAATAAACAAACGGAGCAGAGCGCTTTCGTATATTACATCCAGTAATATATTACATATTCAGTAATAATATACACTGAAGATGTAATATACGAAAGCGCTCTGCTCCGTTTGTTTATTTTCTAAAGTGGCTACCTTGTGTTTATAAAACACACGTTCATAGTGTTTTTATTGCATATATATGTATATATATATTATATATATATATATATATAAGAAATACGCGCAAACACAAGTATACAAGCACTGATACTCATCCTATAGGCCCTTTCTCCCCTTACAAGGGGGTAGCCGATTCAAAGGAATACACAATTCACAAATTAGAAGAAACAGTGTTCACCAGGAGCCACTTAACTAAGCCTGAATACATCACCTTCGGATTTCGTATTCTACTCTTGAGTACATAGGGCAAAGGTGATGGCTTGTGTTACAGCTAAGTGCCTCATGGTGTCATATTTTTATATTTAAATAAAATCGCCGGGCGACATAACCTGAATAATTTGGTCTAATATCTAAAATGCATGAGGACGATTTTGAGTGAGACTTAAAA
>NC_134783.1:48554032-48564032 GCF_046742065.1 Oratosquilla oratoria | reverse complement strand
TAGTTACAGCATTGATGATTACAGAAATAAATAAATAAATAAATTGGGACATCAGGACTCTGGAATCCATCGTAAAAAAAAATTTCCTCCTCTATGGCCTTTTCTGAGGTTCCCCCTTAACCCAATCCATATATATATATATATATATATATATATATATATATATATATATAAACATGTATATTTCCCTCTGAAATCAGTCGCATTGACTGCCTGTAGGATACATTGGTTGACCAATTGGTCCATACCAAGACCAACTAGAAGGGGAAAGTCTAACCATATAAATCATAAGATTAAACTGTATTGCAAGTGACTATATCAGCGTAGTGTGTATGTGCGATTCGCCATAGTCTTAGATCACATGTTGGACTCGTGATCAACAGCTATTACCTTCCCGAATGAGAGCCCAGAGCTCGCATATGCCCGATATATGGGTACTGCTGTGACCTTACACACACACACACACACACACACACAACCCACCACCACGAGATTTGGAGTGCCGGCTCGCAGCGCAGCGGTGCTGAAATTAGTTTAGCCCTGGGCAGGAATCGAACTGGGACCGCTGGAGTAGCGGCCGCGAATGCTACATGTGTGTGTGTGTGTGTGTGTGTGTGTGCGACAACTGTTGTCCCAAGTGTCATTGACTGGAAACCCTCAGCCCTGCAGAGGCCAGCAACGGTTCTCGAGGCTTCCATATATTTCTCCAATTGGATTTTTTTCCACAGGCTGAACTCAGTTGGAGATGAACAGTCGCTGGTTCTCTTTATGTAAAAAAAAAAAAAAAAAATGACAGAGAAATCTTGAGCTCATTCAGGAGACCGAATGCCAGCCCCTGAGGGCTGCACCTTTCGAACTAAGTTGCGACATTTGTTTGGTTTTGCAATATGTCTTCATGATAATTCTTCCAAACTTTATTTACTTTCTTGTTATTAATTCATAAGAGTTGATATAATTGAAATGTCTCTGACACCTCAGTTTGATAAGAACCAGAAGCCGTTTACCTTAATAAAAGTCGATATCCTTTTGCCTGAATACGACTTTGGGAATTGGCACAAACAGAAAATGGAAAACAAGTTCTTGGAAAAATATAAACTAAAAATAATCACAGGTGATTTATATATATATATATATATATATATACATTTATATATCTATATATATATATATATATATATATACATTTATATATATATATATATATATATATAACATATATATGATACATATACACCCACAAACACACCCACACACACACACATATATATATATATATATATATGAATGGTATTCAGGAGGAAATACACATCGAATAAGATTACCAATGCAATCACAAAAAGAATAATGATAAAACAAAAAATATATATACAAATGGAAGATCAAGCCTAATGACACAGAAAACGGAGAGGAAAGCAACGGAATTAGAAAACGAGGAACGGGCTTAACGGAAAAAAAAGACGGAAACATAAACACACATACAAAAAACGGGAAATGAGCACTAGGTAACAGAAAATGGGATCCTGGCGACGTGTTGATTGCTACCTCAGCTTTGCTGAAAACCGATATTGAAACAATTCGCTCCCTTAGACAGAAGAAGTAAAAAAATAATAATAATAAAATAATAATAAAATAATAATAATAATAATAAGTAATAATAATAATAATAATAATAATGATAATAATAATAATAATAAAATAAAATAAAACAAGATAAAAATTAAAATAAAATAAAATGAGATAGATAAATAAATAAGATTAATGAATAAATAAATAAAATAAAAGACGAAGATAGAAATAGATAAAGATAAAAATAAAATAGATAAATAGATAAATGAAAATCGAATGAAAGAAGGAACGAACCGAAAGGTGTATGAAGGAATTGAGGCATTGAACGGGAAATCAAGAATTTGGGCCAACCGTATAAGATGGGGTTGAGAAATAATAACATAAATAAACAAATAATCAGGTAAATTATAAAATGATACAAATGCATAAAATACTGCTACTACTAATGATACTAACAAAAATAATAATTTATAATAATAATAGATAATAATAATAATAATAATGATAATAATAATAATGATAATTATAATAATAATGATAGTAATAATAATAATAACTACAATAGAAATGGACAACTGGAAAATAATACATAATAAAACAAAAAATAAAAATAAAAAGAATGAGATAAATAAAATAGAGAGGAGATAAAAATGACAATAAAACAAAACAGAAATAAACAAAATAAGAAAAAACAGAATTAATCAAATAACGAAAATTAGATAAAATAAAATGGAGTGGTAGTGAAGGTTTTGTAGACATAAAGAGTTATCACACTGGGATATTCTTCCTACAACCTCCGATTCATCGGCGGTAATTGGCAACCTCCGTCATTTTTTTCCGCCGTCAAATCACTATGGCTAAATAATTTTTCTAAATAATCTACATAAAATGTCATTTGATATCCTTGAGGAAATTATATATTTTCTTCCAGCATCTCAGATTCCTTCCCAAAAGCTGTGCGCTGCAAATTTGCTTCAACAATCGGAGGAAATTTTTTCCAATGTGATAAGGCCTTCACAGTAAAAAACCACACACACCTTTACTTTCTTTTGCAAGCAAAATGAGCATTGAAGAAAGGGCAAGAAGATCGTGGAATGAGAAGAGCATTAGGTGCCGGAGCATACAGTGAGAAGAGCAGACCTCAGGAGAAAAAGAGCATGAAAACCACAATAAGGCTGAGACATGGGAGCATATGAAAGAGAGCATTGGGTACTCAAGCATGGAGAGAGGAGCATATATGAAGATAAATACAAAGAAAGGAGAGCATTGGGAAGGGCAAGAGAGCATAGGGAGGGACATGGGAAATAAAAAAGAGCATTTGAACGAGCATGAAGGATAAATAAAACAGCATAGAGACTTACGTAAATGAGCATGGCAATGAGCATGCTAGCATGACGTGATTAGGGATTGTGTACTTACCGTCCAAAACCCGTCTCTCATCTGTTAGCATATAACCAGGGAGGAGGAGAAGGAAGATGAGGTTACAGAAGCTACACAACGCAGTTATTTGGTGATAACAGTGGTGATAGTAGAGATGGAAGAGATACTTGTGAAACTGGGGGTTGGTGAAAGTGGAACTCATGGTAGTAGTGGTGTTGGTGGTGGTGATAATGGTGGTTGTGGTGTTGCTTGTGTTGTTGTCGTTGTTGGTGGTGTTGGTGGTGGTGTTGGTGGTGGTGGTTGTGGTGCTGATGGTGTTGGTGGTGTTGGTGAAATTAATTGTGGTAGTGGTATTGATGGTGGTGATGATGCTGGTGATGTTGGTGGTGATGATGCTAGTGGTGATGTTGGTGGTGGTGATGGTGGTGGCGAAGTGGAACTAATTTTGGTGTTGGTGATGTTGGTGGTGGTGCTATTGGTGATGGTGTCGATGATGTTGGTGGTGATGTTGGTGGTGGTGATGTTGGTGGTGGTGGTGATGGTGTTGGTGGTGATGTTGGTGGTAGTAATGGTGGTGGTGAAGTGGAACTAATTTTGGTGGTGGTGATGTTGGTGGTGGTGATAGTGGTGGTGATGGTGGTGATGTTGGTGGTGATGTTGGTGGTGTTGGTGGTGATGGTGATGTTGGTGGTAGTGATGGTGGTGGTGAAATGGAACTAATTTTGGTGGTGGTGTTGATGATGTTGATAGTGATGGTGGTACTGGTATCAATGTTGTTGGTGATGATGTTGGTAGTGATGGTGGTGGTGAAATGGGACTAATTTTGGTGTTGGTGATGACGTTGGTGGTGATGGTGGTGATGGTGGTGGTATGGTGGTGATGGTAGTGATGGTGGTGGTGATGGTGGTTACATTAGAGGTAAAACTAGTGGAGTAGAGTGCGGTGTCTGGGTAAACTGAGAATGGTAAAAATTATGGTGATATACAGTGATGGTGATATTAATGATGGAGATAAGAATGATGGTGATAAATCATGGTGAAAATTATCTTGGTAATGAAGTAGACACTTTGCCTCTTTGGTTACGATGACACACTTCACATATTATATTCAGTCCAACTCAAGCATCGTCTAGTTTCTTTTGTGAATATCTAGCAAAGTGGAGGATTCTTCCTCAACATTTCTAGAGAATAACATTTCAAGTTTCTTCGCAATTTTGCTTCAGTAATTTTCTTTAAAGAAGAAAAAAGTGATTTTTTTAAGGAAAAAAATAATGGAAGAGAAATAACTACTACTATCATAATCAAACAAGTTTAATTGTTATTACCAAGATGAAATATGAAAAAAATCAACGAGTTTGTACACACATACATGCATGCACACGCACACACACACACACACACACACACACACACACACACACACACACACACACACACACACACACACACACACACACAGATATATATATATATATATATTTATATATATATATATATCTGTATATAGATATATATATATATATATATATATATATATATATATATATATA
The DNA here is from genome assembly GCF_046742065.1 of Oratosquilla oratoria. NCBI lineage: Eukaryota > Metazoa > Arthropoda > Malacostraca > Stomatopoda > Squillidae > Oratosquilla > Oratosquilla oratoria. The sequence goes on along the minus strand of NC_134783.1, from coordinate 48,559,537 downwards.
TAATCTACTCTAGCTTACCTCTTTTCTACTTCCTTTTCCTTTTCTCGTCTTTCTCGTACCTCATACTAGTCTTCCAGTTACTTCTACCTCTTCTTTCTTCTACCTCCTCTCTCCTCTATATCATTTTTCTTCTACCTCCTCTTCCTCCTCCTTCCTCTATTTCCTTTTTTCTACCTTCTCTTCCTCCTCCTTCCTCTATCTTCTTTTTCTTCTACCTCCTCTTCCTCCTCCTTCCTCTCTCTTCTCTTTCTTCTACCTCCTCTTCCTCTTCCTTCCTCTTTCTTCTACCTCCCCTACCTCTTCCTTCCTCTTTCCTCTACCTCCTTCTTCCTCTTCCTTACTCTATCTTCTCTTTCTTCTCCCTCCTCTTCCTCTTCCTTCCTCTTTCTTCTACCTCCCCTTCCTCTTCCTTCCTCTTTCCTCTACCTCCTCTTCCTCCTTCTTCCTCTCCCTCCTTACCTGTACGAATTCCTGGTCGCTTGGGAGGTCCTTCATATACTCGGCTGCCCTGTGCTCCCAGTCCTCCATGACCTTCTTGACCTCGGCTCGATCGGGGTCAATCATCCTCAGAGCAGTGATGTTGGAGCCGCTGTACTTGAAGTCCTCGAGGTTAACCGAGAACAAATCCTGCAACGTCACAAACAAGGTCATAGGTCAACGGACTGTGACCTCACTGGAGTGTCATAGTGTGACGTTACAAATCTCTCTCCTGCTTCCCAAGCTGACGTCATATTTTGACGTCACAGCCTTGACGTCACGGGTCACTCGAGGTCAAAGGACAGGGGAGTTTCCTCTGTGTGTGTATGAGTGCGTGCGTGTGTGTGTGTGTGTGTGTGTGTGTGTGTGTGTGTGTGTGTGTGTGTGTGTGTGTGTGTGTGTGTGTGTGTATGTGTGTGTGTGTGTGCATGTGCGTATGTGTTGAACATGTACTGTGCATATCAATTGTGTATGTGTAAAAATGAAATGATTTGTTTCCTATGAAGAAATTCAACCTGTTTATACAGGAAGAAAACAATAATACAGTAAACTTATTGAAACATGTAACATATCAACTTAATAAAAGAATTCAGTTTTGAGGAAGAATCGAATACTTCACAATAGGATCTGAATCTGTTCTATAGGTTCTGAAACCTTATAATTATAAACTCTTTACTTTGTAAAGGGATTTCAAACCTTTATCTCCTGGACGCATGTAAAGAAAATATAAACGGTAAAATACATATAATTATAAGTACTTATAGTTATAACTGATATAATCTCACAATGGGTATAATGGAATTTATATTCTTTACATTTATCTCAGCGAGGGGAGGACAACTCAGGGCTATCAGCTGTTATCTAATTAGATAAATACAATAACCATTTAGGCTTAGAATAAATTAGGGTTAGTTAACAATTCAGCAGGTAAAATACAAGCAGGGCCAGGATAGCAGCAGGTGATATATCCAGCAGGTAAATGTAACCAGAGCGTATGATTTCATAGTCAAGCGGGCTACTCACTTAAAGGTTAAGACGAGTTGAACTTTTAGCAGGTAAAAAGGCAAGCAGGGACAGGATATCAGTAGGTGATATATCCAGCAGGTAGGTGTAGGCAGAACGCACGAACACGTGGTCACTTAGAGGTTCAGCAGGTAGAGTACAAGCAGGGACAGGCTATCAGCAAGTGATACATCCAGCAGGTAAAATACAAACAGGGACAGATTATTAGCAGGTAAAGTATCCAGCAGGTATAAAACACAAGCAGAGGCAGGTTATTAGCAGGTAACATATCCAGCAGGTAAAGTACAGGCCGGGATAGGTCATTAGCAAGTAAAATACAAGCAGGGACAGGTCATTAGCAGGTAACGTATCCAGCAGGTAAAATACAAGCAGGGACAGGTTATTAGCAGGTAACATATCCAGCAGGTAAAATACAAGCAAGGACAGGTTATTAGCAGGTAACATATCCAGCAGGTAAAATACAAGCAGAGACAGGTTATTAGCAGGTAAGATGTCCAGCAGTTAAAATACAAGCAGGGACTGGTTATTAGCAAGTAACATATTCAGCAGGTAAAACACAAGCAAGGACAGGTCATTAGCAGGTAAAATACAAACAGGGACAGGTTATTAGCAGGCAACGTATCCAGCAGGTAAAATACAAACAGGGACAGGTTATTAGTAGGTAACATATCCAGCAGGTAAAATAAGAGACAGGTTATTAGCAGGTAAGATATCCAGCAGGTATGTTACAACCGGGTACAGGTCATCAGCAGGTAAAATACAGGCAGGGACAGGTTATTAGCAGGTAAGACATCCAGCAGGTACGCGTAAGCAGGTGACCCACCAACGACGTGATGATGTAGTTGTTGTAGGCCGACATCATTCCGACCTGCTGTGCCTGCTTGAGGACGTTCCCGACCTTTCCTGTGTCACAGTCGAGGATGACGTTCTGCTCTCCCGTCCTCTTGATCTCACGCAGAAGGTCCCTGACGAAGGAGGAAGCGCCAAACGTGAGAAGTCTCACGAAAAGGTCTCACGGTGGTGTTTGAATAGGGTGAGACTTGTGAAATTCAGGTGCAGAGATGATCCCATAGAATTTTATGGTGATTTGGTCTTAAAAGATTTATGAAGTACATTGTTTATTTATATATATATATATATATATATATATATAAATATATATATATATATTATACATATATATACATTATATACATATATATTATATACATATTATATACATATTATATATATATATATATATATATATATATAATACTGCTACGACATAACTGTGTTGTGGATATATATATATATATATATATATATATATATATATATAATATATATATATATATATATATATATATATATAATATATATATTTAAATATATATATAAATATACATATATATATATATATAAATATACATATATATATATATATATGTGTGTGTGTGTGTGTGTGTGTGTGTGTGTGTGTGTGTGTGTGTGTGTGTGTGTGTGTGTGTGTGTGCAAATTTCACAAGGCACACGTGAATCAGAAATATGCAGAGTCCACTAGGAAGAGGAAAAATGCACGGATTCCGAGCGCTTTCGTGATATATTCCTTCATGTGAATATATCACGAAAGCGCTCGGACTCCGTGTGTTTTTCCTCTTTCTAGTGAACTCTGCATATATATATATATATATATATATATATATATATATATATACACATACATTCATTCAAAGTTAATTTTCTAAGTCCTTTTTACTTGAAATCGGCGAGACCTTTGTAGGTACAACATCGGTTGACTTATCATAGCCTCATCAAGAAATTAACAAAGGTCCAATGTGTAAAGTTACGTTCAAAGGGTTTGTCCTAACAAGATGAACAAAGCTCATGCAATTAAAATTAATCAAAGAAACTTATGTTCAAAAAAGGATTCAAAGTGAATCAAACCTATTCATCAACATAATTAGCCAAACTTATGTCTTTGACGAAGAACTTCAATATTGTAAATAATATTCATTTATTAATTATATAATTTTATTGTGATTTATTACTTTATTCGTATAAATGTTCATCTCATCCATGCAACTTGTTCATGAGAACACTGTACATATGTGAACACAGTTCAAGGGAGCCAATAGTATGATTAATTTAGACGCTTTAAAGCCTATGATTACATTGTTATCCTTCACTAATTACAAGCAGCTGGTAACAAGCAGTTCGGAATATATAGGATATATAGAACAAGGTCATGTTGAATAGATTCCCACAAACACAAAAATACGCACAAAATATAAAACACGTAAATGTTTAGATACTGAAACAAGCAAACAAATAAATGACGAACACATGGAAATGCACACACACAGACACACACACACACACACACACACACACACACACACACACACACAGATACGCACGCGCACACACACAACACACACCAGGGCTGAAATAATTTCAGTATAATTGCGCTGCGAGTCATTACTCCAACTCTCGAGGGCGGGAAGTTGTGTGTGTGTGTGCGTGCAAGGTCACAGCATTACCCATAGATCGGTCATATATGAGCTCTGAGCTCTCTTCCTGGAGGGAAATACGTGATCCAAGACCATGATGAATCACGCGCAAACACACACACACACACACACACACACACACACACACACACACACACACACACACACACACACACACACACACACACACACACACACACACACACGAAGAAAAAAAAAAAAAAAAAAAAAAAAAAAAAAAAAAAAAAAAAAACCTGAAGTCATCGCCCTGGGGTAGTTGCCTGATGGAGACCTTAAACTCATGCGGGGGCGGCGTCTTTAGTAGCTCCTGAAGACGGACAAGTCCCTCGTTATCCTCATACAAAATACAGAAAGATCTCCAACTGAAGACACGCACCAAATCCAGGTAGGCCTGGAAGGGGAGAAAAAATGGCGATAGTTTTATCGAATAAAAAAAAAGTAAATAAATAAATAAAATTTAATAAAAAAAATTATGGTTCAAGAGATATGTGGGGGGGCCCAGAAACCGTTGCCAGTCACTGAGGGGCTGCGGTTTTTCCGCTTAGTGAAACCTGAGATAGAATATAATTAATTGATGAAGTAGTTGATATTTATGAATATTTTCTTTCTTAGAAAAAAAAAATTCTCCATGCCGTCTATCCTGTGCTTTGATTTGACCAAAACTTCGATGGTTTTTTCTTCTAATAATGTAAAACGTCTACTTCTGCATATTTATCTTATGTCTTTCCGAATTTTTTTTTCCGTTGAATATTCGCGAATTAATTGTCAGTAACCAATGAAACCAAAATAACAGAAAACAGAGAAATATAACTGAAAAAAGGACGGGAATAGAAAAAAAATTATAATAAAAAAATAACGAAGGAAGAGCGGCCAGTAACACGGAAATGGAGGCTGAGGGACAAAGGCTTCCCACGCAAGTCGGACAATTGACCACATGGTCTAAAATAACATCCAGGAATAAGGAATAATGGCCTCTATTGGAATGGACATTTCCTCTCCTTCGTTTCTGAACCTATCAAAAATAAAATTGCCGAGCAAATTCAGAAATCCAAAGGGAATTATATATATTTTTCCTTGGGGGGGGGGAGGCTGATAGAATTTTGTTGGGATGGGTACAAGTGGGGAATATGAATACGCTTTCGAGTCCTTTCTGTTTTTTCTCTCCCAGTTCCCACTCCCCAAACTCCCACCCCACCATACTCCCACCCCCAAACCCCCCACCCCCGAAACTCTCACCCCCACCCCCCAAGCCTTTCTTCGCCTTTCTGCCTTTCTCTTTACCTGCTTCAATCCTCTCTTTTGGTCTCTGTCTTTTCTCTCCTCTTCCTTTTCCTCCTTTCTCACTGCCTCCTCCTTTATCCCGCCTCTCAGTATCTCTTCCTCTTTCTCCTCATTATCTCTTCTTCATCTCCCATTATCTACTCGCCTTTGCCTCTCATTATCTCTTCCTCTTTCTCTTCATTATCTTCTCTTCTTTATTTCTCATTATCCA
>NC_134783.1:48549032-48551532 GCF_046742065.1 Oratosquilla oratoria | reverse complement strand
TGTGTGTGTGTGTGTGTGTGTGTGTGTGTGTGTGTGTGTGTGTGTGTGTGTGTGTGTATTAACATTGGTCTTTGGATCACGTGCTGGACTCGTGACCGATAGCTATTTCCCTTTCGGGGGAGAGCTCAGAGCTCGTATGACCGATCTATAGGTAATGCTGTGACCTTACACGCACACACACACACCCAACTCCCCGCCCACGAGAGTTGGAGTAACGACTCGAAGCGCAGCGATACTGAAATTATTTCAGCCCTGGGTAGGATTCGAACCCGGACCGCCGTAGCGACAGTCGGGGACTCTACCAACGGCGCCACCGAGTCGTGTGTGTGTGTGTGTGTGTGTGTGTGTGTGTGTGTGTGTGTGTGTGTGTGTGTGTATTCACTTGTATTAACTTGGTCTTTGGATCACGTGTTGGACTCGTGATCGACAGCTATTTCCCTCCCGGAAGAGAGCTCAGAGCTCGTGGGTCCGATCTATGGGTAATGCTATGACCTTTCACACACACACACACCCAACTCCCCGCCCACGAGAGTCAGAGTAACGACCCGAAGCGCAGCAGTACCGAAATAATTTCGGCCCTGGGCAGGATTCGAACCAGGAGCTGCGGGCCACTTTCGTGGCAGCTCAGCGTTCTACCAACTGCGCCACCGAGTGAGAGAGTGGCGCAGTTGTGGTGTGTGTGTGTGTGTGTGTGTGTGTGTGTGTGTGTGTGTGTGTGTGTGTGTGTATTCACTTGGTCTTTTTGGTCTTTTTTGGATCACGTGTTCGACTCGTGATCGACAGCTATTTCCCTCCTGGAAGAGAGCTCAGAGCTCGTAGGTCCGATCTATGGGTAATGCTATGACCTTTCACACACACACACACCCAACTCCCCTCCCACGAGAGTCAGAGTAACGACCCGAAGCGCAGCTGTACCGAAATTAATTTCGGCCCTGGGCAGGATTCGAACCAAGCACTACGCGCACCACCATGCTAGTAGTTCATCGTTCTACCAACTGCGCCACCGAGTCGTGTGTGTGTGTGTGTGTGTGTGTGTGTGTGTGTGTGCGCGTGTGTTGAGGGTGCGGCTAACCAGAAGACAAACTAGAATGGAGAATATCTAGTTTGAAAACAGACGACGCGAGAGCCGGGTAATATGTTGGGGAGAAAATCTGCTTCTAGCGCAATGTGTTTAGACGCATATGCATAGGAAATGGAGACATACAACACGCATATGGACCGGGAGCTTGGTTCATTTGTTATTTCGCAGAACATGGAGTTAATGGCTCAGTGAGTTCCCTTGGATGATATAATAGCGTTGAACATTCACTTCTTGCTTTAAAAAAAAAAAAAAAAAAAAAAAAAAAAAAAAAAAAAATAATAATAATAATAATAATAATAATAATTAATTAAATAGATAGATAATAATAAAAACATAGATACGCAAAATGTGTCATGATTATTTCCCAAAGATATCAATTACTAGGTTCGATTCCTACATTATGGATATCGAAAATTTTGTTCAATTGCTTAGAGTCACATACACACACACACACACACACACACACACACACACACACACACACACACAGATATACACACACACAGATATACACACACACAGATATACACACACACATACACACATACACACGCACACAAGCACACACACACACACACACACACACACACACACACACACACACACACACCACACACACACACGACTCGATGTTATAATGGTATCGTTCTCGATCGCTAATTCAGGGAATTCGAGTCCCACAAAGGGTTGGACAAATTTTAACATCGCTGAACTGAAAACCGGTACTCCAACTCTGGTGGAAAAGGAGTTGTATGATTCACTACCGTGGTTTTGGATCATGTGTTGGACTTGAGATCGACAGCTATTTCCCTCCCGAAAGAGAGCTCAGAGTTCATATATGACCGATCCATGGATAATGCTGTGACCTTACACTTACACACACACCCAACTCCTCTCCCACGAGATTTGAAGTAACGACTTGTAGCGCAGCGATACTGAATCTATTTCAGCCCTGTGTGTGTGTGTGTGTGTGTGTGTGTGTGTGTGTGTGCATGTGTGTGTGTGCGTGTGCGTGTAGCAACATAGGTCGCGCCATATATGATCTCTGAACTCTCATCCAGGAGAATAACAGCTGTCGATCACGAGTCCAACACGTGATCAAAGACCGTGGCGAATCACTCATACACAGACAGACACGCACACACACACACACACACACACACACACACACACACACGCACACACACACACACACACACACACACACACACACACACACAACGTAGTTCATGTATATATTCGTATACCATATATGCACATATCTGACAACATTTAAGATGTCAGGAATTATATTAGATAGAGATGAAACGTCTGTAAAAATATGGGATTGCTTGATACATTTCGGTAAATATTCATATACAGAAAATCATTATTCATAGTGGGAAGCGAGAAAGCGAGCGTCGATTCGAATTATTTCTT
>NC_134783.1:48539032-48541532 GCF_046742065.1 Oratosquilla oratoria | reverse complement strand
TACAGTTTCCTAACAACTAAACTCGCTTGGTTGTTCTAAAGTAGTTTTACTATATCAATTGTATCCTCTCTTGATTGGTAGACCATCCACTCCACCTCTCTTTCTCTCTCTCTCTCTCTCGCTCTCAGTCAGAAACAATACAATTATTACTGCAACAAGAAACAGATATTGCCATATTGCAATGTTGCAGTTCAACATTGAATATATATATATATATATATATATATATATATATATATATATATATGTACATATATATATGTACACACACACACATATATATATATATATATATATATATATATATATATATATGTATACTTTTTCTTCTTTTTGGGAGGAGGGCGGTGTATCGTTCTACAGTTCACCTCGCCGGGGATAGAAAAGAAAACGAAGACAAAAGGGAGAAGAGAAGAGGAGAGAAAGGAGAAGAAAAGTGAAGAGAAGAGAAATGACAAGACAAGACGCGAACTGAGGAGAAGAAGCGAGAAAAAAAGAGAAAAGAATAGAAAGAGAACAAAGAGGAAAGAGAAAAAGAGAAAAGAAAAGAAAAAGAGAAGAGGAAAGAAGAAGAAAAGAATTGGCGTGGCTGAGAACAAATCATAGACGACAGAGGAGAAGTGCATTGAGAGTGGATGGATGGATAGATGGATGGTTGGAAGGATGGATAGATGGAAGGGTGGATGGATGGATGACCGGGCTGAAGTTGAAGTTGCCTCCCAACTTCATTCTCTATTTATCTTGGTCCTCTCTTTCTTACTGGCCAGGAACTCTTCAACACCCTCCTCCTCCTCCTCCTCTACCTCCTCCCACTCATCTCCCTTTCCTCCCAGCTTCCCCTCCACTAGAGATCCTCATCCACCCCTAATACCTCGCACTTCCTTGTTCCTCATTCACATGGTTTATACTTCCTCATCCTTCTTTTTCCTTATGACAATGATCCTATATTCTTATACTCTATTCTAAAAAAAAAGATATATATATATATATATATATATGTATATATATATATATATATATATATATATATATATATATATATATATATATATATCACATGAAAACCACTGTAAGAGTAAAAAAGACTGGAGACGGTGGTTTTCATGTGATTGACAAATGTGTGATTACATTTTTCACCTGTAATATATATATTATATATATATATATATATACATATAATATATATATACATACATATATACATATATATATATATATATACATATAATATATATACATACATATATACATATATATATGTATATATATATATATATATATATATATAGATAATATATATATATGATATAGTTTAACGTCACAAACTCCTCCCATCGGATGGCTAGGACGGTACCCCTTACAGAGGACTTTGCAGCGTGGGATTTAATGAACCATGCCCTCGGTTCAATTTCACCGATGGCAGGATTCAAACCGCCATCCCCCTTGACCTTCGCCGCAAGTAATAACGCCCTAACCCGCTCAGCCAGCGAGCTTCATATATGTATATATATATATATATATATATATATATATATATATATATATATATATTGACCACTGAAACTAATGCAAAGTTAACTAGGTATCCCTCCCCAACTCCACTTCATCGTTCTTCTCTCTTTCCCATCTTTTTCCATTAGTCCTTTTTTTCTCTTCTGCTTCTCTTAATCCTAATTGCGAAATAAATGCTGACCGATCTGCGCAGCCCCTACAATATGGCGCCATTTTAATCAATCTAAAATACTAAAGAAATTCTGTGTCCCATTGAGCTCTGTGTTGGCTTTCCTTTGTTGAATAAAATCATCTGGCGACAGCCTGAAATAAATGTGTTGAGGAACAAGTAGGTCCTTAAGGGTATTAAACACCTGGCACGAAAGCTGTGGACATTTTGGATACAGTGTAGGGAGGGATGTTATGTGTACACACGTTAGCCCATATTGTACACACACACACACACACACACACACACACACACACACACACACACACACACACACACACACACATATATATATATATTATATATTATATATATATTTATATATATATATATATATATATATATATATATATATATATATATATACATACAGGAGTATCAATACACACACACACACACACACACACAAACACGCACACACCACACACACACACCACACACACACAAACACACACACACGCACACACCACACACACACCACACACACACACACACACACACACAAACACACACACACACACAAGGGGTTTCAAGAACCTCAATATCGTCGAGAACGCACCCCAACTAAACCTCACCAGCAAACAAGTAATCATCCTTCGACCTTATCATCACTAATAATGACCCTGTACACCAGGTCGCACGTAAACAAACATCATTTGTGGATAATAACGCCTAGCACATTATGTAGTCAAAATAGACTCATTTTAATTTTACAGAAATTGTGCATTTTCAGTGTGATCTTTGTATCGTTGTTAACATAATAATTGTTATTATTTATCA
>NC_134783.1:48524032-48529032 GCF_046742065.1 Oratosquilla oratoria | reverse complement strand
TACTTCTCAGACACCTTATCTCAAACACATTCAAACTCCTTCTCTCTTCTTCTCTTATGTTCCACGTTTCTGCCCCATACAGTGCTGTTGGCACAATCACTCCTTCATACAGTCTCCTCTTCGCATCCATTCCCAAATGTCTATTCCTCATTACACTCTTTAAACCACCAAGGCATTTACTCGCTTCTCTCAATCTACATTCTGCCTCCACCTTCACTCCACCTTTTCCTGCTACACTTGCACCCAAGTATCTAAAACTATCCACTTCCTCCAGTCGCTCTCCCTTAATGTTCACTTCCAGTCTACTGCCACTTTCACCCCTTGTACATCTCATCACCTTACTTTTACCCACATTTATCTTTAGCTTTCTTCTATCACATACTCTCCCAAACTCTGCCACCAGCTTCCTCAATCCCTCCTCTGACCCTGCCACAAGCGCAGTGTCGTCCGCAAACAACAGCTGGCTCACCTCCCACTTTTCTCCATTTTCTTTAACCATCTCCAATCCCTGACTCACTACCCTAGCATTCACCTCTCGCACCACCCCATCCATGTATAAGTTGAACAGCCAGGGCGACATAACGCATCCTTGACGAAGTCCCACCTTTACTTCAAACCACTCACTCTCTCCATTTCTAATCCTAACACATGCTCTACTACTCTCATAAAAACTCTTGACAGCTCCCAAAAGCTTTCCTCCTATCCCATAAATCTGCATAACCTCCCACAGTGCCTTTCTGTCTACCCTATCATAAGCCTTTTCCAGATCCATGAAAGCCCAAAAAACATCCTTCCCCTTTCCTATAGCTTTCTCACATATCTGTCTTACCACAAAGATCTAATCTACACAACCTCTAATAATGATAACAGTGCTTATGATAACGGTAGCTCAAAAACTATGAGGAAAAAATAATAATGATAACAATAAAGATGATTATAATGGTAATGATAATCACAATTACGATAGTTGAAAAATTATGAGAAAAATTAATAATGATAGCAATATTTGTAATGATAATAATTACTATATTAATGGTAGCTGTGAAATTATCAGAAAATTGTAATAATCATAATTACAATGATTACAATATTCTAGACTTCCGTAAGAACATCTCAACAATGTGTCTAAGATTCGTATTCTAAATCTAACTTTTCTTAGTTCGTCAATCAGCTGCTCACTAAATGACGCAAGAGCGATTTGACATTTGGAAACTAAAAAAAAAAAATCACAGAAGTCGTTTCTATTCAAACAGAGAAGCAAAAGCAAATAGCATGCTAGCGAGAAATGCTTCGTGTGCCGCCACCATCAGTTTGAGCGAACGAAAAAAAGCGAAACAAAGGAGACGTTGAGACTTCGAACGAAACGAAATGGAACGATGCGATGATGAGAAGGATGAAGAGGAGAATAACGATAATTTATGAAAAAGAACGAAAAACTCGCCAAAAGGGAGATGAACACGAGGAAAACGATATTGCAAGACTAAAAGAGAAACAAGAGAGAAAATGAGAAGAGAAGAAGAGAGAGAAAAATAAAGGAGGGAGATGAGAAAAGAGAAGGAAGGACGAGAGAAAACACGAGGAGGAGGAGGAGGAGGAGAAAGGAGCAAGAAGAAGATGGAGTAGGAGAGGAGGAAGAGGAGAGAAAACAGCGAAGAAGAAAAGGGGGAAGAGAACACAGCGGGAGAAAGAGGAGGAAGAGCAAGAGGAAGAGGAGGAGGAGGAGGAAAAGAGGAAAAACACTGGAAGAAGGTAGAGGATAAGAAAGAGGAGGAGGAAGAAGAGGAGGGGAGAAAAAAGAGAAGGTGGGAGAGAGAAGAGAGGTACGAGAGTGTAAAGAGGTGGAGGGGAGAGAGAGATGCGGAGGGGGAGGAAAAGAGAAGAGAGAAGAAGGACGAAGTGGAAAGGAGAGGAAAGAGAAGGATGGAGAAAAAGAGGAGGAGAAGGGACGAGAAAATATAAGTGAGAGAGAAAAGAAGACAAAAAAATCAGAGAGAAAAAGAGGAGCAGGAGGAAGAGACAAGATGAGGAGGAGGGGTTAGAAAAGAGATGAGGAGGAAGGGGTGAGGAAAGAGAAGGAGATAAAAGAGGATGGGAAAAAGAGAGGAAAAGAAGAGCAGGAGGGAGAAAAAAATTAGGAGATTAGAGAGGAGGAGGAGGAGGAGGAGGAGTGAGAAGAGATGAGAAAAGAGAATAAAGATATAAAAGAGGAAAATAAGAGAAATGAGAAAAAAGAGAAACAGGAAAAGAGAGAAAAAGAGGAGGAGAAAGTGTTTGAAGAGCAGGAGGGAGAAAAAAGATTAGGAGGAGGTTAGAGGGGAGTAGGAGGAAGAGGAGGAGGAGGAGGAGGAGGAGGTAAAGAGGGGGTGAGAAGAGATGAGAGAAGATAAAAAAGAGGAAAATAAGAAAAAAGAGAAATAGGAAAAGAGAGAAAAGGTGGAGGAGAAAGTGTTTGATATTATGCAGAATATCATTAATATCTTAGAAATGCAAATGCAAATGTTTGATAAAAGTATTTCTGGATAACTTGTTTGTTATACAAATTTAATGAAGAGTATTACGTACTGCATCATCCAGACTTCATTATTACGTTAAATGTGGTTCTCTTCATAGTTTTTATTCTGGTGAAAGTCACACGGTAGGGTTCAGAAAAGGAGGAGGAGGAGGAGAAAAAGAAGGAGGAGGAGGGGGAAGGAGAAGGAGAAAAAGAAGGAGTAGGAGGGGAGGAGGAGGAGGAGGAAGAGGAGTGGAGGGAGGGGAGGAGGAGGAGGAGGAGGAGGAGGAGGGGAGGAGGATGAAAAGGAGGGTGAGGAGGAGGAGGAGGAGGAGGAAAAGGAAAACGAGGAAGGGGAAGAAGGCGAGGAAGAGGAATAGGAAGAGGAAGGAAGGAAGGAAGGACAGGAGGAAGTGGAGGAAAAGGAAAAAGAGGAGGAGGAAGAGGAAGAGGAGGTCAAGGAAGAGAGGGAAAAGGACGAGGAAAATGAGTAGGATGTGGAGGAGGGAAAGGAAGAGGAGGAGTAAGAGGAGGCAGACAAGGAAGAGAAGGAGGGGAGGACGAAGAAGAGGAGTAGAATATATAGGAGGAAAAGGAAGAGGAGGAGGAGGAGGAGAAAGAAAAGGAGAAGGAAGAGGGGGAAGGCGAGGAAGAGGAGGAAGACGAGGCGGAGGTATAGCAGGAAGACGAGGAAGAGGATAAGAAAAAAGAGGAGGAGGAAAAGGGACTCCCATCCACACACATAAGAATCAATGAAACTGCAAGAGACCATAAGGCCTACACTAGGCAGTTCCGTATGAAAATATGAAACGTGAAGGTTTAGAGCAAGTTATACTAAAAATGCAAGAAGGAATGTAATAAATGAAAGGCTTCGACTTTGTGATATTTACAATTATTTGAACAATCCAGAATACAGTCTCTAGGGCTGAAGGAGAAAGAGGAGAAGGAGGAGGAGGAGGAGGAAAAGATGGAGGAGGGGAGGAAATGGAGAAGGTTGCAGTGAAAGAGGAGGAAGAGAGAAAAGTGAAGGAAGAGAAAGACGAAAAGGAGGAGTAGGAGGAGGAGGGGAGGGGGGAGGAGGACGGGGAAGGGGAGGAGGAGGGAGAGTAGGAGGAGGAGGCGAGGAGGAGGAATAGGAGTAGGAATAGGAGAGGAAGAAATAGGAAGGGGAGGAAGAGAAGGGGAAGAGGAGCAGGGGAGGAGGGGGAGGAGGGGGAGGAGAAAGAGAAGTAGGAGGGGAGGGGAGGAGGAAGAGGAGGAGGAGGAGGAGGAGGAGGAGGAGGAGGAGGAGGAGGAAGGAGGAGGAGTAAGAAAGGGGAGATTCAGAAAATAGAAATGAAATGAACGTAACGATAAGTGAGAGAGAAATAAAAGATTCGGACCTATTAAGTGAGCGACGATCGAACGAAAATCAACAAAACAGGACGATAAGAAAAGAAAAAATAACGAAAAAAAGAGAGACAGAGATAGAGAGAACAAGAGACAGGAAAGAATAAAGGAATAAGAAGATAACCGAAAGCGAAGGGAGAGAAACGAGAGAAACGAGAGAAACCGAGAGAAACGAGAGAAAACGAGAGAAACGAAACACAAGAACAAAAGAGGTGAGCGAAAAAAAGTGGATTTGTACATGCTAATGAAACCTGGAGGGAATTCAATGAAAAGAGAGAGGATAAACGCTTTGCATACTCAAGGCAGGAGAGGATAATGGGGGAAGAGGGAGAGATAAGAAGAGGGGGGGAGGAAGAGGAAGAGGAGGGCGTGGTGGAGAGGAAGAAGTGTTGAAAAAGAGAACTCGTTGCGGGAAAAGAGTGAGGAAGAGAGAAAGAGAGAAAGAGAGAGAGAGAGAGAGAGAGAGAGAGCGGGAGAGAGAGAGAGCGGGAGAGAGAGAGAGAGAGGGAGAGAGAGAGAGGGAGAGAGAGAGAGAGAGCGGGAGAGAGAGAGAGCAGGAGAGAGAGGGAGAGAAAGAGAGAGAGGAGAAAAAGAGAGGGGAGGAAGATAGAGAGGGGAGGAAGATAGAGAGGAGAGAAAAAGAGAGAGGAAAGAGAGGAGAGAAAAAGAGAGGAAAGAGAGGAGAGAAAGGAGAGAAAGAGAGGAGAGGAAGATAGAGAGGAAAGAAAAAGTGAGAAGAAAGAGATATAGGAGGGAAAGAGGAGATAAAGTAAGAGAGGAAAGAGAGATGAGAGAAAGAGAGAGGAGAGGAGAGAAAGAGAGGAGAGAAAAAGAGAGAGGAGAGAGGAGAAAAAGAGAGGAGGGAGAGAGAGGAGAGAAAAAGAGAGGAAAGAGAGAGGAGAGAAAGAGAGAGGAGAGAATGAGGAAGTGAGAGGAAGAGGGTGAAGAAAATTAAGTAAGAAAAGGAGAACCGGTGGGAGAGTGAGAGTGAGAGTGAGAGTGAGATTGATAGTGTGAGAACGAGAAAACGAGTGAAAACGAGAGTGAGACATACGATAAGATTAGATAAGATGAGATGATTGATACTGAGACAGCGCGGAAAATCATGAACGGACACAAG
>NC_134783.1:48511532-48519032 GCF_046742065.1 Oratosquilla oratoria | reverse complement strand
TGGCATTTCCCCTCCTCTTCCTCCTGCCCTTTCCCCTTCTCCTCCTCCTCCTCCATCTCCTTCTTCTACTCCTCATTGCCATTCTCCTCATCTCCCTCTTCCACCTCCTTCCCTTCTTCCTCTTCCTTTTCCTGCCCTTTCTCCTCCTCCTCCTCGCCCTCCTCCACCTCCTTCTTCTCATCCTCCTTGGTTTTCTCCTCTTCCTCCTCCTTCTCCTGCCCTTTCCCCTCCTCCTCTTCCTCGTCCTCCTCCTTCTCCTTATCCTTGCCCTTCTCCTCATCTTCCTCTTCCTCCTCCTTCTCTTCCTCCTTGACCTTCTCCTTGTCTCCCTCTTCCTCCTCCTTCTCGCATTCCTTTTTCTTCCTCCTTCTTGTCCTACTCCATATCCTCCTCCACTTCCTTCTCCTTTTCCTCCTCCTCCATCTCCTTCTCTTCTCCTCGTCTCCCTCTTCTTCTCTCTCCTTTTCCTCCTCTTCCTCTTCCTGTTCCTCCTCCTCCTACTACTACTATATTATTCTCCTTCCTCCTCCTTCTCCTCCTACTAATATTCTTCTTCCTTCTCCTCCTCCTCCTCCTCCTCCATTTCTTCATCCTTTCCTCCTCATGTACTTGCTCGCTTTCCTCTCCAGTTCAAGTAACTTGTGCTCTTACTTGCCTCTCAACTTGCTCCGTGTAAACAAGCCTTTACACCAGTTTTTATTCAGTTGAGAAGGGACCTTTGTGGGCATCAGGTGACTACGCTTCATGATTTGATTCTGGCTAACGCCAAGAGGAACCCAAGTCCTTTAGCGAGTTAAGCTAAACCACATCAGGACATGAAACCGGTTCAAAAACCTCGGAGGAGACTTAACAAAGGTTTAAGGGGCTATCACACTGGACTATTTTCTTTCTCCGACCTCCGACTTATCGGCTGTACCGCCAACCGCCAGCATTTTTTCCGACGCAAAATATCTGTGGCGAACTATTTTGTTCTAAAAAAAAAAAAAAAAAAAAAAGTCATTTCATATGCTGGAGGAAAATCATTTTCCTCCAGTATATCAGATTCCTTCCCGAAAACTGCGAACTGCAAATCTGCTCCAATAGTCGGAGGAAAAATAGCGCAGCAGGATAACGCGTTTAAGGTCACCCAAGGCCCGTTTTCTTTGACACACGTTTGTCACGTTTTCTTTGATACACGTCTGTGTTGTGGGTTGGATTTTTCCCTCGATAGAGATGTTTTCTTATGGCTGCACTCTATCAAACGATAGAAACGATAATAGTCTTTTCTCTGTCTCTCTCCCCCTCCCTTTCTCTCTCTCTCCCCATCTTTCTCTCCTTCTTTTTCTCCCCCCACTCTCTCTCCCCTCCCCCTCTCTCTCCTTCTCTTTCTACCCTTCTCTCTTTCTGTTTCTTTCTTCCCCCCTTTCTCTCTTCTCCTTCTCTTTCTTCCCCCACTCTATCTCCCATCTTCATCTCTCCCTTCCCCCCTCTCTCTCCTTTCTCCCCCTCTCTTTCTCTCTCTGTTGTAAGGGAAAACAATTTACTATAATATCCTCTCCTTTCTTTTTCACAACCGTTACATAAATGTCAATTAGATTTAGTGAACAGTAATACATAAAAATATGCTTAAATTCTTCCAGATGATGGAAAGCGTATGATTGGTAGATAGGGGGGAGTAACGCAAAAATCAACCTTATTGCCAAGGTAACGAAGGCGAATTTCCTATCTCAAGGTTCGAAATCCCTTAGGTACCTGGTGGCAGTTTACTTACATCCTCACTGCCGCCAGAAGATTTTATTCACATCCGTGAGGTCCTCTCGCTTACATATATTGTTGGTCTTTTTCGAAAGATCTGTAGAATTTCTGTAGTTTAAGCAAAGTCTTTATAACTGAATAAAATTGTCTGACGGGTTGACGCATCATGTGAAGTTATACGGATTTGTTCATCACTGGAGGGTCAGGATGGGGAGGGGGAGGGGGAAGGGTTGACACGGAGATGAATAGAATTGCCTGTCGGCAGTCATAGAAGATGGGAAATGGCCACCCGGTAAGAAAGGGGCCAAAGTTCTCTCTCTCTCTTTCTCTCTTTCTCTATCTCTTTCGTTCTTTCCCTTTTTCTTTTTCTTTCTCTCTCTCTCGGTCTCTCCCTCTCCCTCTCTCCTTTTCTCTCACTCTCTATCCCTCTCTCACTCACTCTCTCTCTATCTCTCACTCTATTTTCCTCCCTCCCTCTCTTTCTCTCTTCTATCTCTCTCACTCTCGCTCTCTCCTTCTGTCTCTCTCTCTCTTTCCCTCTCTTTTTCTCTCTCTGGGAGCCTTGTCTTCCCTGGCACTCAATCCCGACACTCAATCACTATAGAGTGCCAACCTTGTTGGACGTTCACCTTACCTCTCTACATGTTATACGTGATTCTCTACCTCCCTTCCCACACTCTGTCCTTCCTCCTTCCTCCTTTCTTCCTTCATTTCATCAGTAATTCACTCCTTAGTTTCTTTTTTCCTTCCTTCCGTTTCTTCTTCTTCTTCTTTGTTTCTTTCCTTGGTCTCTTTCTTTCCTTCTACACCTTTCCTTTACGTTTCTTCCTCCTCTCTTCTTTTCTTTTTCTTTTCTTCTTTATTTCAAATTCCTCTTGTTCCTACCCTTCAAGTTTCTTACCTATTCCTTACTTTCTCCCTTTCTCCTCCTCTTCCTCTTCCCCCATCATCCTTTTCCTCCCTCTTCCTCCTCCTCCTTTTCTTCCTGTTCCCCCATCATCCTTTCCCTCCCTCCTCCTCTTGGTCCTTATTATCCATGCCCTCCCTCCCTCTCTTCTCCTCCTCCTCCTCTTACCTCCTTATTTTCCCTGCCCTCCCTCCCTCCTCCTCCTCCTTCTCTTCTCCCTCCCTTCACCTCTTTTTCCTCCCTCTTCCTCCTCCTCCTCTTACCCCCTATTATCCCTGTCCTCCCTCCTTCCTCTCCTCCTCCTCTTACCACCTTATTATCCCTCCTCCTCCTCCTTTTCCCCCTTCATCCTCCCTTCCTTCACCTTCTTTTCCTCTTTTACAATCATCTGTCCGACATTGGTCATTGTCGCCATGTTTGTTCCTTTTAGCCATTTCGAAAAATGGATGCTGTGGAACAATTGATATGAAAAAAGTAATTTAGTGTTTTTCGCTCCATCTCACAGGGAAATTGGTCAAAACTGTGAATTATAAAAAATACAAAAATATATATATATATATAGGTCATCTTTATTACAAAGAGCTGAAGCACCTGGTTGGTTAGTTAAGGAACGTAGCAACACATATATGTATACATTCATGCATGCATACATACATATACATACATTATACACAAGTGCTGTATATATATGGACATGTAGACACACACACAGACACACACACACACACACACACACACACACATACAGGCACACACACAGACACACAAATACAAGCAGAGAGAAGGAGAGTGGTAGATAGATAGATAGATAGAGAGAGAGAGAGAACGAGAGAGAGAAAGAGAGAGAGATGGAGATAGATAGATAGATAGAGAGAGAGAGGTACAAAACGAGGAAGAAGAGCATTAGAGAGAGGAGCAACAGAAGGGAGAAAAAGAGAAAAAAAAAAGAGACACAAGAGAAACAAAACAAAAAAATCAAATAATTTTTTTTTTACATTTTTTTTCTTTGTGGCAACCACAGTCCCCATGACTCGACAAAATTCCCATATTCCCATTCCCATTCCCACTCAACCCTGACGAGGAACGAGAGTGTAACATGGCATACATTTCCCCTTCAATACCGTTATGCTGTACACAGTGTCTGCCACCAGGCGATTATATCAAGCTAGGATTAATTGCCTCCCCCTCCCCCTCCCCCCCGGGACGAAAGGGGGGAGGGGTGACACTTCACTCCCCCCCCTCCGTCATGTTTATGATAAAATATTTTGGCAAATGACATAATGAAATCCATAAAATGGACCATTCATTTAGAGTATATGCTTAAGAATTTAAGGGAAAAAATGGTCCATCTAAAAACATCCTGTAAAAACAAGACTTTTAAAACCCACTTTCAAAAAACGTTAAGTAAAAACAAAGTCACAAAAAAAAAAAAAAAAAAAATAAAAAAAAAAAAAAAAGCAGCGTCAGTGTGACAAAACTGTCCAGCAAAAACCCTTGGGCAGAAAGAAAGAAAAAAAAAATCCCAATAAATCCTGGCTACAAATCGTCAGCGTGGAGCATTACAGAGCATAATGCAATGCTTGGCCACGCTCCACTGACTCCCTACCCCTGCCCTAGCCCCCCCCCCCACCCTTAACCCTAGGATAGGCAAAGGATAGTACAGAATAGTAACACAAGGAAAACCTCTCATCAGTATTACGACTAGTACCCAAAAATAGTAATACAAAGAGAGAAAGTCACCGAGTAATCTTGTTATTACTGGAAAGTGAATAGTAATTTGAATAATGTGAATAGTATTCTGAATAGTACAAAGAAACGTGAAAGGTGCTAAGGAATAGTGTCACGTAATAGATTGGTCATCATCGACAATGACAGGGAAGTGAATAGTTCTGTGAATAGTGTCATACATAATGTCAGGAGAAAAAACGACTTTTATCTGTGTGAATGGTACCAAAGAATAGTACCACAAGGGTTGTGGTGGTGGCAATAGTGTGGTGGTCGTAATGTGGTGGTGATGATGATAATGATGATGGTGGTGGTGGTGGTGGTGGTGGTGATGATGATGATGATGATGATGATGATGATGATGATGATGATGATGATGATGATGATGATGATGATGATGATGATGATGATGATGATGATGATGATGATGATGATGATGATGATGATGATGATGATGATGATGATGATGATGATGATGATGATGATGATGATGATGATGATGACGACGACGACGACGATGATGGCAAAGGTCATAAAGCTGATGACGTAGGTGAAGGTTCTGACAACCGTAAAGGGCAGTGTAAAATAAATACACTGTTATTGTTGAGGTTTTGATTACCTTTTCCCCGTGATATCCTAGATGAAAGGTCGAATGGCAAGTGGGTTATCATGCAAGAGGAGGAGGACGAAGAAGAGGAGGAGGAGGAAGAGGAGGAGGAGGAGGAGGAGGAGGAGGAGGAGGAGGAGGAGGAGGAGGAGGAGGAGGAGGAGGGGACGAAGAAGAGGAGGAGGAAAAGGAGTAAGAAGTAAAATTAATCTCCTCAACTTGAGAGCCTTGATATGACCTCAATTTTGATCGACATAAAGGGACAGGATGCTTGTCTATATGTACAAAAATATACAGCCAAGATCCACAGTTTCTACCACACTCGGACTTCTCAGAGTTGATGAATATATGCCCTTCTGGTCGGGAGCTACCAAAGTTCTGACGACAAAAGCCGTTTTTAAACACTGTCAAATGGAAACGCGATAATTCCTCACAAAATATGATTGTTCTTGAAAATGCACCTGACAGACTGATTCATGAAGTTGAATCATCATGAAAAAACGTGAGAATATTTCTGCTTAGAAATGTCATGACCTTAGTGATGTTCGCCATATATATATATATATATAATATAATATATATATATATATATATATATATATATATATATATATGTATACACACACACACACACACACACACACATATATATATATATGTGTGTGTGTGTGTGTGTGTGTGTGTGTGTGTGTGTGTGTGAGTGTGTGTGTGTGTGCGTGCGTGTGTATGTGAGGATGTTGATTCGATAGATACATCCACAGGGGTGCGAGAGAACTCTCACGATGAGGCTTCTGGCTGTTTCCTGCCGCCATGTGATTTCATTCAAGAAGAAAATTCTAATAATCATCTTCAATAGCTCTTTCACTGCAGTGGACTGACTTAGACTTGCCATTCTTGCTGCCGCCGGTCGATTTTATTCAGCAGGGTTTGTTAAATTCAAATTGGTCCTCCGGGCCTGAAAAGGTTAGCCTCTGTCGAGGGAGGCGCTCTGAGTGTCCATCTCAAATGTCGTCCTCGAAGTGGTGGAAAGTGTTCCCGAGGACTCCTGGCCATTCGGAGCTCGGGGGAACTGTAACACACGAGAGACCGAATTGAACTGGATGGCCAGCCGGCAAGCGCAGACGGCAAAGGAACTGAAGGAAGAGCCAGTCGGTCGGGAAAGAGGGAGGGAAAAAAGAACAACCATACGGAAGGCAGGCCGGAAAACGCAGCAAAAAAGCAATTAAAAGAAAAGCCGGCCGGCCGGGAAAGAGGGAGGACCGAATTAAACAACGATACAGAAGGCCGGGCGGGAAACACAAGGAGAGAGCTATTGGAAGAACAGCCGGCCGGCCGGGAAAGAGGGAGGGACCGAAATAAGCAACGATACGGAAGGCCGGGTGGGAAACACAAGGAGAAAGGCATTGGAGGAACAGCTGGCCGGCCAGGAAATAGGGAGCGACCGAAATAAACAGTGATATGGAAGGCCGGTCATCAGACACGGGAAGAAACAAAGAAACTGAAAGAACGGCCGGCAAGCACGGGAGGCAAAATACAATGAAGAGCCGGGCGGGAGGGAAAGTGGGTGGTTCAAAATAGCAACGATATGGATAGGCCGCCCGGCAAGCACAAGAAACAACCGGCCTGCCGGGAAAGAGAATGGGACAACAAAACCGCGGGACTAAAAGGCCGGCCGGCAAACGCAGACGGGATTAAAAAAGACAATGGAAACGACAAAACAGCCGGCCGGCCGGGAAATTGGGCGAGACAAAAGAACCGCGAGACGGATAGGGATAGGTCGGCCGGCAAACACAGGCAGGAGACGAAACAGCCGGCCGGCGTGGAAAAAGGGTGGAACACCAGAGCTATGGGTTTTTCCTCATCTGAATAAATTTGATAACAAAGAGGAGAAATAAACAAAAGTGGGTCGAGATGGATAGAAACGCCAGCCAGCCATTACTTTTGGCAAAGTGAACCTTTATGTTCCTTTCCCTAGGAGGCTCCTCAATTCTTTTTCTTGATTTTTTCTAACCACCCAATCATGAATTTGACTTTTTTTTTTTTTTTTTTTTTTTTTTTTAACTTGTCCTTTGCCTTCGGACTTCGGAGGCGCCCTCTGAAGTAACGTTTCTCACCCAGACAAGGCTCCCGAAGAACTCAGCGGTTCCTTGAGGGTTTGTCAAAAGCTTTTCCTGAACGGACAGAGATAAACTGAATAAACTCGAAAAAAGTACTTATGTGTTTAAAGCAGTTTTATTATTACTTCTTTTATTGTCTAGAATTGTCACTATAATTGAAAAAGATAAATTCTCATCAGTCTAAATCAATTACCAGAAAAAGAAATGATTCTTTTATAAAAGAGAGTTGAATAAAGACTGGAAAGTATTTTCATATTCTAAGAATTTATTGGGACATCACTATTATCATGATATAAAGATTTCTCTATAGTAATTTTTTTTTGTTATTTCTACCTTTTTATGGTCTTTGCAACGTCTATCTGCATGTATGCATACACAAGAAAAATACACACACACACACACACACACAC
>NC_134783.1:48501532-48506532 GCF_046742065.1 Oratosquilla oratoria | reverse complement strand
TCTTTTTTATCTTCTTGATAGTTCTTCTTTTGCTGTTGCTCCTCTCTGCCATATTGTTGCTGGTGATTTCCTCTTAGTGTCGACAGCAACGTAATCACAGCATCAGTCAGGCTGTTTCGACAAATGCGTGTACTTTATCTAGAGCCACTTTCTCGCCTTACTATGCAATCTTGCAACCACCAGCCTCTCTTTGCTTTGCTTTGCTTCGCTTTGCTTCGGTCTACAACGCTGCCAAATCTGACCTCAAGAATACATTCGCCCTCCTGTTTTTACCAAATCCCCATCTAGGTTATATGTTTATGGACCAAAAGGTCTTCCTGCCGGTTTGATCTACCACTCTCGTTACAATAAAAAATGATGATGATGATAATGATAATGATGATGATAATAATATTAATAATAATATTAATAATGATATTGATAATAATATCAATATCATTAATAATAATAATAACAACAGTAATAATAATAATAATAATAATAATAATAATAATAATAAGTAATAATAATAATAATAATAATTAGATAAAAATAGGTAAAATAAAATAAAATAAAAACAAAATGAAAAATAGATACATCAATAAGATTTACTGATGTGAAGAGTAAGCAGTGATTGAATGTCATCACCACAGAAACGCGCAAGAAAATGCCCAAAGCTTCTGCAAAGCCTGAAGAAGTTTCTAGTTAGTCCTTTCGGTAAGGCGACCACTTCGCATCCTTCCTTCAGTAAAATTCCAAAATCACATGAACACGGATATTTAACCAGCTTTACGGTGTTCAATAGCTCCTAAACTAATCTAACCTAATATAACTTATAATATAATATAATATAACCTATAACTTAATATAACCTATAACCTAACCTAACCTGACCTGACCTAACCTAACGTGACTTGCCCTGAGCTAACATAACTTACCCTAACCTACTGTAACCTAGCGTAACTTAACATTAACCTAACCTAACCTGACCTGACTTAACCTGACTTTTACCGTGTTCATTAGCTCCTAATCTAATGTAAGCTAAGCTAATCTAACCTAAAGTAACCTAACCTAAAGTAAACTAACCTAACGTAACTTACCCTAACCTAATCTAACCGTGTTCAGTAGTTCCTAATACAAACTAAAGCAACCTAACCTAACGTAACCTACCCTAACCTAATCTAATCTAACCTAGCGCAACCTAACTTAACCTAATTTAGCATAATCTGACCTGACCAAACTTAATCTGACCTAACCTGACCCAACTTAACCTATCAAAACAATCCCATTGAAAAAATACACATTTCAAATGAAAAAAGGGGGAATCTGAAAACGTGTTTGCGTGATAGCGGAATAAAAATCTTATTATCAATATGTTTAGCCAATCCTCCCATGAAAATTAAAGATCTCTCCAATCAGTTGAACACACGAGGAAAAAAATTACAAATCCACTTGGTTTGAGCTATGATGGCACTAGAAAATAAACAAACAAATACATGAACCAATAAACAGGTAAACAAAATTACAAATATATAAAAGATAATAATATAAAAAGGTGATAAGTAGATTAGCCTATTATCTGAATTTTTCATGAATTATACACTGGTAAGCTAACAAAATCATCTATGAAAATAAGATTACGAGAACTAACAACCAAATAATGAATACATGTATATATCTTAAACAAATAGTATGAATATATCTTACAGGGTAGAATTAAGATGGCGGCACACCTGGCATTTCTCGCTAGCATGCTACTAGCTTTTGCTACTTCGTTTAAGTAGAAACAACTACGGTGACGATTTTTTGTTTCTCAAACTTCCAAATGTCAAATGACGAACTAAAAGAAATTAAATCCAAAATACGCATGTCAGACACATTGTTGAAATGTTCATACGGAAGTCTAGAATATTGTCACCGAAGTAG
The DNA here is from genome assembly GCF_046742065.1 of Oratosquilla oratoria. Lineage (NCBI taxonomy): Eukaryota > Metazoa > Arthropoda > Malacostraca > Stomatopoda > Squillidae > Oratosquilla > Oratosquilla oratoria. Next base: position 48,504,627 of record NC_134783.1, on the reverse strand, counting down.
TTTCTAATCAAACGAAATAGCAATAGCAAGTAGTATGCAACCCAATGTTCCAACAACTTTTACAAAAAACTGTAAATATATATTTTCAAGTCTCCTGTTATTTTGTAACTATTAGAGGAATGAAATTGGGGTAAACTTAACCATTATCCAGATTATTCGTTCAGAAATTTAACGTGTATGACAATTCCAGGGATTGAGATATAGTCTTTACATTACTTAGCCATAAGGGCGATATCACCCATGTTCTTGTCTTTGTCCTCACTTTTCAAAAAATAAATAAACAAATAAATAAATAAATAAATAAAATAATAATAATTATATATATATATATATATATATATATATATATATACTATATAATGCATAATATATATGTATATATACATATATGTATACATATATATATATATATACTATATAATACATACATATATATGTATATATACATATATATGTATACAATATATATATATATATATATATATATATATATATATATACATATATATATGTATATATATAAGGCTACGGCCACGGAAGGGAAACAATATGTTGTTCAAGGGTGTAAAAGTCTTGTGAAAGGGTCGGTCAGACAAAATCCGACCATTCTGATGGTTAGAATAAGGCACAATTTCCCGTAATTTGGTGCGAAGCGTGGGGCACAGGGGCTGCTGGCGGTACGGGATGCTGGAGACGTGGACCCTGATGACCCCGATCAGATAGAAGATGAAATTCTGCACTACTAGCGTTTGTCATCAAAGTGTCACTGAAAATTCCATCACTAATGTGACCACCAACTTTGTTTATGGGTGGTCGGATGAGAAATGAGTTGGTAAACCCGCTAAGGGCATTGTCAGGAACATAAATGTTTGTTTCTGACAATAAACTTAACTGTCACAAGCGATTTTAAAGGATGAAAGTCAACCATAACACATAAAAAATAAATAATAAAATAACATACTACCGCTTATACCAATTAAGGAGTAGGAGTGAATAAAATGCGACCGTAACAAAAAATAAAATAAATATTATTATCAAAAAACACATGACATGCCAGAACTACCATAAACATTTCTTTTGATGTAGGATAGTTATACATTTAGACCGTTTTCCTTGTAGTAATCAGCGATAAACTTTAAGCTCGATTATCTCAAAAGTAGGTGCGTGTGGGTTGTCCCCCTTTCGCGGCTGTAGCCTCATATGATAAAAATAAACAAATAAATGAATAAATAATTAAAAATATAATTAAAAGGATAATAAACAGAGCTTTTTACATATGACAGATCCATCGAGGAACAGGAGTGGGAGCTCCAAAGTTCAAATTCCGCACTCTGTAAGCAACGAGGTACAATTGGCGTCATTCAACACTATACATCAATATCATTCAACACTATATATCAAGGAAATAGACAGAAATACTGACACAAATCGTGTTCATACATACATTAACACATGTGCTCTGATTACATACAAATGTACAAAAGTTTAACTAAGATAGCTGTCGCGATCAAAGGTTAAACCCAGATCACAGTATTACCAGGAGAGTCTGTATATTTATATAATATTCATATATACATGCATGCACACACACACACACACACACACACACACACACACACACATATATATATATATATATATATATATATATATAATACATATATATATATATATACATATACAATATATATATACAATATATATATATATATGTCTCCGTCGAGCGCATTGTCAGTCTCGTTCGTGATGACATGGAATTAAAAGTAAAAAGTTAATGTGGTTGAAATATATATGTATATATATATGTATATACATATATGTATATATATCCTCGTATGTATATATATCCATATGTATATATATCCACATATGGATGCATATACACACACATATATATACATATACATATTCATATATTCATAAACGAGATGGAGATGGAGAGGAAGAGATAGACAGTGACAGAGATAGAGAGAAATTGATAGAAAGATAAAAACAGAAAGGGATTGAAAGAGCTGGGGGCAGAGAGAGAGGGAGCCAGAGAGTGAGAAAGAGAAGAGTGACAAATAGACAAAGATATAAACAGAAAGAGAAATAGACAGAGACAAGCAAGCACATAGACAGAAAGATACACATAGCCAGACAGACGGAGGGAGCAAAGTAGGGGGGGGGATGAGCCTGACGGACAGAATCCATGAGAGACAGATAAACAGAGAGACAGAGTCGAGGGCATCAGAGATTCTGTTAGTGGAGGCGCAGGAAGGAAAACAGCAATTACCCACGACAAAAAATATGATAATAAGTAGATTTGTCCCCAAAGCCACGAGCGGGGGGCGTATCCCCCCTAACCCCCCTAGGACGTGTGCGGGGAGTGGTAGGACACCCTCATCCCTTCCCAGGCTTGTGAGCAGTCTGACGTCTAACCGGGAGCTTGTCCAATTTAATACAAATTTCGAAGCCGAGAGAAGTAGCATGGTTGTGACCATATAAAGCGTAACTAGTTAGGCATGCAAGAGCATAAGAAAATAGGAATAAAAGAGACTGCGAAAGACCTGAAGGAGACTGCAAAAGATCTGAAGGAGACTGCGAGAGACCTGAAGGAGACTGCGAGAGACCTGAAGGAGACTGCAAGAAACCTGAAGGAGACTGCGAGAGACCTGAAGGAGACTGTGAGAGACCTGAAGGAAACCGCGAGAGACCTGAAGGAGACTGCAAGAGACCTGAAGGAGACTGGGAGAGACCTGAAGGAGACTATGAGAGACCATAAGGAGACTGCAAGAGACCTAAAGGAGACTGCAAGAGACTTGAAGGAGACTACAAGAGACCTCAAGGAGTCTGCGAGAGACCTAAAGAAAACTACGAGAGACCTGAAGGAGACTACAAGAGACCTAAAGGAGACTACAAGAAACCTGAAGGAGACTATAAGAGACCTGAAGGAGACTGCAAGAGACCTGAAGGAGACTACAAGAGACCTGAAGGAGACTACAAGAAACTTGAAGGAGACTAAAAGAGACCCGAAGGAGACTAAAAGAGACCTAAAGGAGACTAGAAGAGACCTGAAGGAGACTACAAGAAACCTCAAGGAGTCTGCGAGAGAC
>NC_134783.1:48494032-48499032 GCF_046742065.1 Oratosquilla oratoria | reverse complement strand
TAATGTATGTTACATGGTACACTTTACATGTTGTATGTTACATTTACACTTTACATGTTACATGTATTACTTTACATGTTACATATTACACTTCACATGTTACACTTAACATTTTACATGTTACACTTAACATGTTACATGTTACACTTTACATGTTACGCGTTACACTTTACATGTTACATGTTATATTTTGTATGTTATATGCTACACTTTACATGTTACACTTTACATGCTATATTGTACATGCTGCATGTTAGACATCTTACATTTTACATTTTAAATGTTATACTTTACCTGTAACAATTTATATGCTACACGTTACACTTTAAATGTTACATTTTACATGTTGCACTTTACATATTACAATTTATATGTTACAGGCTACACTTTATATGTTACGTTTTACATGTTGCATGTTACACTTTACATATTACATTTTACACTTTACATGTTACACGTTACAATTTACATGTTACATGTTACAATTAAATATTACATTTTGTATGTTACATGCTACACATTACATGTTACACTTGACATGTTATATTTTACATGTTGCATATTACACCTTATATGTTACACTTTACATGTTACATGTTACAATCTATATGTTACATTTTATATGTTACATTTTACATTTTACAATTTGTATATTATATGTTACATTTTACTTGTTACATTTTAAATGTTACTTGTTACACTTTACATATTACATGTTATATTTTACATTCTACACTTTACATATTACATGTTACACGTTACACTTGCCATGTTACAATTAATATGTTGCATGTTACAAAATACATGTTACATGTTACACTTTACATATTACACATTATGCATATTGATTTGGTTGATGTTAAGCATTTTAATTCACTGTAGATAAAGTCTAATTAAAGAAGATGATGCAACACTCCCAAATGGAACGCATCTTAAGGCGATTTGGCGATTAAAAAACGCAAGAAAAACGGCTCTCCCGCAAGACGAGGCTTAAACTGAGACAAAAGACGCGAATTACCCTGATAAGAAGTCTATCAGTGCCATTGGAGGTGAAAAAATAAGGAGATTAAAAAATCAGAGAGAGAGAGAGAGAGGGAGAGGGATGGGGAGGGAGAGGGAGAGATGGAGAGTGAAATAGAGAGAGGGAGTGAGATAGAGAAAGAGAGAGAAAGAAAGCGAAAGGAGAGAGAGAGAGAGAGAGAGAGAGAGAGAGAGAGAGAGAGAAAGGGAGAGAGAGAGAGAGAGAGAGAGAGAGAGAGAGAGAGAGAGAGAGAGAGAGAGAGAGAGAGAGAGAGAGAGAGAGAGAGAGAGAGAGAGAGAGAGATAGGAAGAGGTGGAGAAAGTGAAATAGAGAGTGGGAGGGAGGGAGGGAGAGAGAGAGTGAGAGAGGGAGGTAGAGAGGGAAATTGAAAGATAGAAAGATAGAGACAGAGAGACACACATATATGACACGGAGATAGAAACAGAGACAGAGACAGTGAGAGATCGAGATAGAGAGGAGGACATGAGTGACATAGTAATACACTGAAACTGTCAGGCTGAATTTCAACTTAAAAATGCCCCTTTTTAGTTTAGCCAGAATAATACATGTGAAGCGTTTCTTTGCATAGAATATGTTAATCGAGTCCTATATAACGTCTTCAGAAGAGAAATTAACCATCATATGAATCATGACCTCAGTCATTACAGGGTTAGTTTACAAACGAAGTGAAATACAACGAGTGTATCCCGTAGACTTACAAAACATATACGTGGGTTATTCCTTGTCAGCTGCGGCTCGTTAGATTTTACTATCCCCTCTTAAGTCCAAAGCCTCCAGTTCCATGATGATGGCATTCCATGACAAACCATTACCATGGCCATTAAGCTCCTCTATATGTATTTTGGAAACACGAAAATTATAAACAACATTCTAGTCTTGGTGCGAAGCGTATAAATATAGTGACAATAACAGACGTTATTGTGCTTTTATATACATCAAAATAATCCATCGTTGAAAAACAAGAAGACTCCTTTGTGTTAGATTATGAAAAAATGGCGAACTGGTTTAACAAGGCAAAATAATTTCTTTGCATAAACAGCTTAGAAGAGCAGGACATAATTTCTAATTTATCTATTTATTCTCTTTATAATTTTTGTTTATCAGATCCGATTAAAGTATGTCTGGGGTATCTAACACGGTAGAAAACTATCAAACGTATAAACTATTATAAGATTAGATTTTGTGCAAATTTACTTTTACTGAAACCAGAACCTAACAAAATGGACCTTTCTAGCTATTGTATTATTGTATATGAAGGGACCTTGCTGTGAATGTACTGTGTCTTACTGCATTGCTTATGATCCAGGGCAATGGGCGAGATCCAGGGATGACCTGTCATCCAGGAGGAGCCAAGAGGGAGGGAGGGAAGGAGGGAGGGAGAGAGGGAGGGAGGGGTGGTGAATGGGAGTGGAGTGGGTGGGGATGAAATGGTTGGGAATGGAATTATGCCTTTTGATATTGGCTACCCCCCTTGTATGGGGGAAAAAGCCCTTGGTATATGCATTTATGTATGTATCCATTTTTTATTATTGGATAACCATTATGCACAAAAAATGACCAAAAATTTAACACTCACGCGATATAAGGATAGAAGGGCTGCAAAATTCTTGGCAAGAAAATAAAAACATTGACCAAATTCTTGTGTCAACAGCAGCACCTGTGACACATATTAATTCTAATAATTGAAATTTATATCTTGGGTCCCTGAAATTTTGTAGTGAAAGATTTAGCATACAACAAACTAGGTAGGAACTTAAATCATGTCGGATATTTTTTTTTTTTTTTTTTTTTGCAAAGCTCTTCGCTACGCGTTTCAGAATCCATCGTTCGAAAACAAGAAGACTCTTTTGTCCGAGATTATACAAAAATCTCACAAAATTTTGAACAAGGTTTCAAACTCCCCCTCTTCAAAAGTCATTAAGAAATATCGTATCTGTTTACATATCCATACAAAACTTCATAACAATAAGGATTACAGGATTAGAAATTTTCACTCAAGCGCAGTCCCAACTAATCCTTTATCCAAGATAAGTCCTAGAATTCCTTGGGGATTTGATCTCTGCAGAATCCACCGTCCTCTGGTTGCTCGAGAGAGTTTATAAGCTTTATTATGGCTGTCGTCAGGAGATTTTTATTCAGGCGTTGGTAGCAATTATACGAAGGGAGATATGGTATAATTCGTTCTTCTTCTTTATTACGAAAAAGACATTTGACCCCGTTACATCACCACATTACAGTACGGATTTGTTCCTCAGTGTTACGGAACTTCCATGTAACGGAGCATCCCTACTGTATAAAAGAACCCCCCTGCCTTGTAACGGAATGCCCATTCCATGTAACGAAACCTCATTTTCATGTTACGGAATCCTTTTTTCCGTGTAACGGAATCCCCTTTCCGTGTAACGGAATCCCCTTTTCGTGTAACGGAATCCCCTTTTCGTGTAACGGAATCCCAATTCATGTACAGGAACCTTGTTTCCGTGTAACAAAATCCCCTTTCAGTGTAACGGAACACCCTTTCCGTCTTACGAAACATTTTGCCGTGTAACGGAATCCTTCTCTCGTGTAACGGAACCTTGCTTCAGTGTAACGAAACTTCCCATAAGTGTAACGAAATCTCCCTTTCTCTCCGTTACTATTTTACTCAGGAAAGGTAAAATTCTTCTCAGATGAATAAAATCACATGACGACATCCAGAACAAACCCAAGAGCCGACTACAGACACGAAAGGGTTGATCGAGACGGGTTCCAGGTTCCAGAGGTCGGAATTCCAGGTTCCAGTTCCGGTAGCCTCTTCTGGATTCATTTATTTTAATTTCCATCTTCTGTCTCTGCACAATGAAAAGCTATGTAATCAAATACTATTTCTCTTTATTTCTCTCTCTCTTTTTATCTTTCTGTATGTGTGTACATGTGTGTGTGTGTGTTTCTCTGCCTCTTTCTCTCTCTCTCTCTCCCTCTCTCCTTCTCTTTCTCTCTCTTTCTCTCTCTCTCTCTTTCTCCCTCTCTCTCCCCTTCTCTCTCTCTCTTCCTCCCTCTCTCTCTCTCTCCCTCCCTCTCTATCTCTCCCCCCCTCCCTCTCTCTCTCTCTCCCTCTCTCTCTCTGTTGGGGAACAAAACACATAATATATTTTTACATCTTCATATCCTTCCCTCTCCCCCTTCCCCCCCCCCATCTTCCTTGCATCCTCCCTCTCTAACTGTCAATCTCCATTTTCTCATTTTTATTGGACCCATCTTCGTCTTACCATTCACCTTTATCAATTAATTCTCAATTTCTATCTGTCTCTCCCTAACTTATTGCCTCTTTACTCAATTTAGAGTCTTCTGTGAAAAAAGACTCCAAATTGCATCATCTGTGACGTCAAATGACAGCTGTTGCCTCACTTCCTGAGAAAAATTTTGTTTATTACTATCATTATTATTATTATCATTTATTATTATTATTATTACTATTATTACTATTATTGTTACTACTATTATTATTGTTACTATTATTATTATCATTATTTTCATCATTATTATCTTTATCATTATTATTTTTATCATTATTATTGTTATCATTATTATTATTATCACTATCACTACTACAGGATACCCACTGAAAGACAATGACCTAAAACAAAAATAAATTTTGTAAACACGTCTTTTTTTAATATGATTAATAGATTTTTTTCAGTATTATGTGTGATTAAACAATATTACTCACGAGTCCACCATTTTCCTGCTCACAAGTACAGACTCTTTTCACAGCCTTTTCCATAATTGTACCCAACGTTTCTTGCCTTCAACGTCGAATTTCGGCTTTAATGTTCTCCTTAAGTTCTTCAATTGTTCAATATTTGTTTACGTTCATATTTAATGTTCTCCTTAAGTTCTTTAATTGTTCAGGATTTGCTTACGTTCTTTTAGTTTAATGTTCTCCTTCAGTTCTGCAATTGTTCAAGATTTATGTTCT